>NC_058110.1:31988752-32191252 GCF_914725855.1 Thunnus albacares | reverse complement strand
TTAATGAGCTTAATTAGAAAGTCTGAGCTGGTAAATCAAGTGGAAACTTCCAAACTTAATCTTTTTAGTATAAATATGAATGATTACAGCAGGTCAATACTCTCAGTGTTCATATCCTTTAAAACATCCACAGAATAAGATAATGTTGCACCTCAGTTGATATTCTTCTTCAGTGGTGGAAATTCCCTGACAAATTTGCAATTGATTAAATTACCAAAATCAACTGACATGCAGTAAACTGGAGCTTTGCTATGTCGGTAATAAAATTAACATTTTAGCTGATAAGTCAAATAATGACAAGTTTCTATCAGTCAAAATACATCAGTAACATACTACATATTAGGGATGAGCCCAGTATTTGTATCTGTATTTGTTGAGGCAGCAAAAATTATTTGTATTTGTATTTGAATAAAAGTGGAAAGAGGCTTAAAAATCCTGTTTTTGAAAATTAGTGTTAGAATAAGTGTTCATTTGTCATGTTTTTTTTTTTATCCTGAAAACAAATATTTGTATAAAACTCACTATTTGTGCTTTGCTGAATAATGTATTTGTATTTGGGTACACCCCTACTATATATACTTAAGATACTGTTGTATGTCACCATGCTTTTAGTCCTTTTTCATATTAAGATGAATCAGTGAGTTTCTTTCAAACTTGTCACTTGTTTAAACATAATATAGACCAAAAAAATCAGATGAAAGTAATTAGAGGCACTTTAATTACACAGATTACATTTCTCAGCTTGATATTGAGTTTTTTTTAATCTTTACAAAGTTCAAACATTCAATCAGTTTCTAGAAACCCTCTCGCAGCATCCGTCCGTTAACAAACTCACATCTTTATCCATCTTTATATCTGATGGATATTCCTGTTTTCCTCCTGTTGGTCGGCCGCTGCTGCTCCGCGTCGACTCATCGCGTCAGTAAACGATACGAAGAGAAACTAGAACAGCGCGTTGAAGAACCGCAGGGCCACATTTAAATAACAAATGGAAGTGTGAATGTGTATGCAAATCATTATCATAATTGCTGAAAATTGATGCTGTTAATGTAGATAATTACAGTCTTTGCACTTTCCGCATTTACATATGTGTTTTGTTGACGAGTCGGAAATCAATGGAGGGATTTTTTTTTTTTTTTTTTTTGAGAGCAAATGAGAATAAACAAGCCGTCTGGTTCATTCCTCTCCCTCCCTTCACCTCCCTTCTTTCAAACTGATTCTCTCGTTCTTTCCTCTTTATGGCTCCTTTCCTCTGCTGCAGCGATGTGGAGTTTACTGTTCTTCCTCTCTATGACTGTACATCCTCTCCTCTCCTTTCTATCCACTATTCTTCTCCACAGACCATTAAATAAGCTTTTTGTCTCTGGCTATTAAACCTCACAATAATGTCCATTCAAGAAGGGAAAAGCTCTTTTTTACCCTTCTTTCTCCTTCGCTCATCCCTCATACTCCTTTTCAGCTCCTCTAAAAGATTTAGAAATTTGAATAGCAGCATATTGTCAGAAATGAAGCCACTGATCATTGACTTGTGGGCACATTTGCACATTAACCGTATTGAGAAGTTGAGGATGTTTAACATGTTTTATTCGGTTGGTTTCACCTGATTAAAAGCCGACTGCGGCTTGCAAACACACAGACGCCGGGGTGAGATTTATGTAGCTATAATCAATATTTTTGTATTAACAATGGATCACATGACTGTATGTACATGAAAGGGGTCGTTTGTAGTGATAATCCCACAGAGAATTATCGCCCTGAGGCCGCATGCAGACCAGCTTTAGCCCTTCGACTGCTGTTTGCAGTCTGAAAGGAGCCTGGTTTTTGTAGCTTCAGATGCGTTTCAATGCAACAACTTTACAGCAGCTGCAGGAAAATACTTCTGAAATAGTTATAACCATGTCCTAGCTCTTCTCACACAGGACAATCAGTCTGTCAGAGATGGAGCAAGTTGCTGATTTTTTGGCGCAGAGTGTCACATCGCCAAGATTATATTTATTGTACCTGCCGAAGTCTCATGTAGATTGAAGGAACCACTGTCAGCGTTTTAGCAGCACGTTGCCGGTGGGAGTTCCCAGCCTGCAGATAGATGTCAGATGTCTATTAGAGTGAGGAAAAAAACATATTTGAGATTACAGGGAAACTCTCTTAACATTGTTCCCTCTGTCCTGAGAGAGAAAGAGAGAGAGAGAGAGAGAGCGAGCATGACAGCCTTCACTCCAGGCCTCTCTCTCGCCATCTGACCAACAAGCTGCCACATCGTCCATCAGCCTCCGGAGCCCCGCATCAGCTCGCTCGCCCCCGGGGGGGGTCCACCGAGGATGATGGACAGCAGTGAATTAGAGAGAGAGAGAGAAGTGGGTGAAAGGGCATGGAAGAATGGAGAGAGAGAAAGAGGAAAGAGAGAGAGAGAGGGATGACCTAGGAGAAATCAAGCTGTATGTGTGTGTGTGTGTGTGTGTGTGTGTGTTGTATTGTGTCATGTTGGCATCGCGGCTCGTTGGCTCGCTGGCTGGCTGGATGTGCTCGTCCCATCCTATTAAATTGTTGACTGACTGCCCGGATCCTGCATTACTCTGCTGCACAGAGCGCTGACTCTGGATTACAGCGTGACAGCTATTATCTCACCTCATTATCCTTCCTCAGTTGTGATGATAAATTTCATCATCGTTTAAAAAAAAAAAAAAAAGAAAAGAAAAACTGACATGGGGCTTCCCCCCCCCCGCGCCCCCCCCCTCCTCCTCCTCCTGCTTGTTGTGTAGCGGTGACATTTGGCTCGCTGTGTTTGCGTAATTGATTCAGTGGGAGAACTTACGCGGCGATAGTGAATTCTTCATCCTCGTGTTTTTGACGTCATGTTGGATCGCCGCCGCTGATAAAGAAGAAACCAGTCAGTCTCATATGATGCTGATTCTCTGCTTACAGCTGCAAAACATATAGAAAATATTGTTTATTTTCTGTGTACATTTATTCATGTATAACAGGCCTGGATGATGTAATACTTTCATACTTTTATTGGTTGTTTAGACACAAATACAATATAACAGTGTACAAACAGTTGTCAAGGGCAACTCAGACATTTATATATAAAGTTTCTCTTCCAGTTATTCCATATCATGATGCTTCCCCTGCATCATGAAATGGTTGAAATCTATATTATGATACAAATATCAATGTTTTTCTAATATCAATATATATAACAATAAGGTAAATGTATGTAAAATCACATAAAATAATCATTTTTATATTCAATGTAATGAATTGTGTTAATTTTATCCACTAGGGTTGTGCCCGAATACAAATACATTATTCAGCAAAGCACAAATAGTGGGTTTTATACAAATATTTGTTTCATACAAATATTTTAAAAATTATTTGTTTTTGGGGAGAAAAACAACAACATGTCAAATACCAGTTTTTTTCAGTCTTATCTCCTCTGTTCCACTGTTACGTCTATCAGGGGTCCCAACAGACTCTCCATAACCTGTTGTTCCTCTTCTCCTTTCCACAAAGTTAGGTTGTAAAAAATAGGCAATAAATGAAAAGTGCAAAGCAAGAATCACCCTTTAAGTTCTTCTACATGTTAGATGCTGTGCTGTCTCTGTGTTATGAGTGTATAAATAGTCAGAGGTCTGTCTGTGATGAGACTCCAGTTCAAGACCCGGTGTGGGGACCTCCTTCGTAAGGTAGTTTATTCATGAACATTTATTGTAACACTTAAATTTTCTAAAATTAAAAGCGTAATAAATACAAAAACAGGATTTTTAAGCCTCTTTCCACTTTTATTCGAATACAAATACAAATACTGGGCTCTCTGCACATCACTACTATCCACATGTGTACAGCAGAAAAAACTCATTTTTACTAGTTTTAAACTACTAATTTGATTGTAAAACTATATTTTGTAAACTGATAACACAACATGATTGTATCATCTCAGTACATTTCCACTGAGAAGACCATAAATGATAGTATTACATTATTTGCTCGGCCCTGATGTGTTTGTTCGTTTGTGTGTGTGTTCGTTTGTGTGTGTGTGTGTGTGTGTGTTTGTGTGTGTTTGTGTGTGTGTGTGTGTGTGTGTGTGTTTTTCCTTCAACAGGCTTTTATTCATTCAGTAGGTTTTTCCCTGCTGAAAAGATTTATTGTCTCGTTGTTTTTGTGGAAACGCTTCAAAAAGCTCTTTCACTCCGAATGAATAAAAAAGTGATTCATGAAAACAGTCAACATTCAAAGATATTTAATACTGGCTTACTAACAATGCTGGCAGCATAAGAGTTGCAGATAGTTAGTGAGCTTTTCAAAACACTGAAGCAGAGTCTGAGTCTGTCTAGATGCCTCCTGGCTGATGATTGGTTGTGTGTTTTTTGTGTGTGGCGTGATGCTGTTTGGGACGTCATACGTTAACTTTCATCCACTCAATATGTCTTTTACAAGAAATACCTGGCAAACATGACAGCATACCATCATTTTTAAAGGAATTCGGGGTATCAGATGTCTCAGCTGCAAACGTTACAGTTACGTCTACTTGAGGTTTAGTCAGACAAAGATGAGGGTCTGGTGTGTGTGTGTGTGTGTGTGTGTGTGTGTGTGTGTGTGTCGGGGTGTATAAGCAGTGCCAGGCTGTGACAGCCGTGTCTTTGTTACTCTTGTTCTTACTGTACCAACCTCCTATTCTGCCCTGTTGACCCTCCACTCCCCCCTTTTATACTGAAGTCTCCCTCCTACACACACACGCACACACACACACACACACACACACACACACACACAAAGACGACCTTTAGTTCACCCAAAATTTATTACAGCACTTCAGTTGTAGCACATACACACGTTACTCCGTCCTCTGTTGGTGTTTTAACTCTTTATTGTGTCATTTTCTATCGTGTGTGTGTGTAGTGCAGATGTGTGTGTGTGTGTGCTCTGCTGCGTATACGTTTAAATAAAGACGTGTTTGTATCGTTGTGATAGTTTGATGATTTCTGTTGTTTCCAACTTCACTTGTGAGAGAAAAGAAAAGCTTCAGGTGGGAGGACATGACTGCAGCTGCTGTATCTGTAGGAATAGAAAAGCTTCAAGACAGACGTGTGACACTTTATGCTTTTTCTTGAATAAGGTGAGTCAGTGACAGACAGGTTGGGCAACGCAGATGAGAAATATCCAGGATGTTGCCTCGAAAGGTTGCTACATCTGAGCAGGAGTCCGTTTGTGGCCGAGAAGAAGTGATTCAGTCTGTTTTTGATTCTCTTGTCAGACTTTTCAGCCTTTCAGACAAGAGATCAGATCCGCTTCTATTTTAATCAGTTACATCCTCACCGTCGTCTTTAAACCGCAGCAACGTTGATGATCTTTATGTTGTACTTTATAAATGAAGCGACAGAACTCTTGATTGTAATGTTGAAGGAGGATAACAACCACGTCCGTCCGTCCTTCCTCATCCTCCCTGCTGATGTTAACTAATGACTGACAGGTGTGAAGCTCTCATCTCGCTCCACCTTCAAACTACAGCTCCTGCCAAACACCTTTTCCTCTACGAAGCAGAACAACACCATCCTCCTCCTCCTCCTCCTCCTCCTCCTCCTCGTTCAACTCCCATCACTGTTTTCACTCTGTCTTCCCACCCTCTCTCTCTCTCTCTTCTTCTTCTTCTCTTCTTTATTCCTGATTGTTCCTGTATTTCTCTGATCATGTGAAGAAGCTCCATCAGTTAATGGGAGTTTGAACCAGTGAGCCAACAGTCGGAGGTCTGAACATGAAAAGGAGGAAGAGAAGCAGAGAGCAGAGGACAAAGATCTGAGTGACGGATGAAACGAGTACTTTTTATAAAGCTCATAAAGAAACATAAATTATCAAACAATGAAAGAGAGAAGAGAACGGATTAAAAGATGAAGAGTGAAGATGACGACTGGCGCTCCAGTTTCTCACTTTCTACTGAATCTCACTCTCTCAAATTAAATAATTGAATTGAATAACAATCATAAACATACTTATAATGTGTTATAATCTGCTTATAACACTGTATAAATATTCATAATGCTTTATAACAATAATCATAACAGTATAAAGCATTTTATAATGACTTATAAGGTCAATTATCATAATAATTAATAATTATTGCTCACTTGCTGACATAGATTATTATTATCATTCTCATAGTTAAAATAAGTGTATTTATAATGCTGGAGCTCTTTTTTGGCTTCTTCCTGTGCTTCGATACTTGATTTTATAGGTCATGAACATTTATTTAAAGGCTGCAATTTACACTTATTTTGTTTATCAATATTATCAATTATCTGCTGTTTGTGTTCTTGATTAATTGATGAATCATTTGATCTATAAAATGTCATAAAACGGTAAAATATGACTTTAAAACCCAAAGATATCAGTTTACTGTCCTGTATGACAAAGAAAAGCATCAAAACAAGTTAATTTGTCTGAATTTCTGCTTAAAAATTACTAAAACAATGAATTCGATCAATTCATTCAATTCAATTTTGCAAGTGTGTGTCCGTTGACATGCGGCTGGTTTAGGTGTGTGTAGGACGTATGTTTGATGAAAGCATGTGCTTTTGAGTACATGCATAATTAGTGTGTGTGTGTGTGTGTGTGTGTGTGTGTGTGTGTGTGTGTGTGTGTGTGTGTGCGTGCGTGCGTGCGTGCGTGCGTGCGTGCGTGCGTGCGTGCGTGTGTGTGTGTGTGTGTGTGGTGTCCAGATGGTCCTCTGCAGGGTCAATGCAGGTGGACTGTCCGGGTGTCAACTCACAGACTTATTGGAGATTGCGGGACACCTCAAAGACATTAGAGGACACACACACACACACACACACACACACACACACACACACACACCTCCTCCTCTTCTTCTCTGCTTCATCTTCCTCCGTCAGTACTTCAGTCTTTGTAGAAATGCAGATGTTTAGCAGACTTGCACATCTTCATCCTCGTCTGTTTTTTCATCTTCCTGCATTTGAAAAGCTCTTTTATAAGAACTGAAGTTGAACTCGGAGCAACATCAGACTTCTTTATGCGACCGGCTGCTTTTGTGGCTTGAAAAGTTGCTCTGCTGTTTATGTGTAAGTGTGTTCATTAAGACCGATGACCTGATGTCGGTCTTTTTGCCTGAGGTCATGTTCATAATCTTTAATTCATAGTTTTTCATATAAAAACACCTCAAGCGTTTTGCATTTCATCCTGTAAAGCTCAGATTTAATGTTATAACTAGCAGTTATTTTCATTATTGATTTAAAATGTCAAATATTATCTCAGTTAATGATTCTGTCTGTAAAATTAAAAAAGTTTAAAATGTTGATTGCGTTAATTCACAGCCCAAAGATATTCAGTTAAATAAGACGTCAAATCAGATGAAAAAGTTCAACACTGGAGCAGCAGGAAGTATTTATGAGCATCGATTGATCATCAAAATAGTTGCAGATTAATTTTCTGCATGATTAATCGATTAATTCTTTCAGCTTCTTTTTTTTATCATCATGAGATAAAAATTCACTGATGCTTGTTCTCTTGTAGAGAAAACGAACTTTATGCCTTTTAAATAAACCACGACGAAAATACAAAACTGAATCTGAAGTGTTTGAGGACGATTAGCGGAGCTGTGTGTGTGTGTGTGTGTGTGTGTGTGTGTGTGTGTGTGTGTGTGTGTGTGTTTCTGTCGGTGTCGGTGCCAGCTGGGCCTGTCAGGGGAGGAAAAAGGAGCTCAAGGTTGCTTATTTCAGAGGGACAGCGGTGTGTGTGTGTGTGTGTGTGTGTGTGTGTGTGTGTGTGTGTGTGTGTGTGTGTGTGACTTGGAGGGTCGTTGTTATGACGATATGCCAGGCAGGACCGGGCCATACGGTGCATCGCGGGGTGCAGCAGACAGGCCCTAATTTTTTTTTCTTTTTTCCCACCCACATTCTGCAAAGTCCCGCCCTCCTCTGCCTCTGATTGGCTCGTACTTGTTGCCCTTTTTTTTTTTTTTTGGTTAGATTGGTTAGGCGTGAGGAGTGAGATGGTTAGGGTTAGGAGGTAGAGTAGGGGAAGGTCTTCACTGAATGGGGGGGGGGATATAACGCGGCAGGCAGGCAGGCACTGAGAGCTAGCAAGCAGCTCGTGCCGCGTCTTAGCGGGATAATCCATTGTAATCCCACGCGGGGGAGTCGCAGGCTCGCTTCTCCCCCACCTCCACCTCTACCTCCTTTCCTTCTTTTCTCTCCCGCAACCTCCCCTTGGCTCTCCATCCCTTGGGATAGGAGGCAAGGATGAGGAGGAGGAGGATGAGGAGGAGGAGGAGGAGGAGGAGGGGGAGTGAAGGAATTAGCATCTGTTACCACTCTCGCTCAGGTTAGCTCCTCTGAGGAGAAGGGAGGAGGGAGAAAAGCCTCTAGCTGTCACTGCGTAGTGAAGCCGCAAATGAAAAACGACAGGGGACGACCCATTAGGGCTTCCACCCTCCCTCCATCCCTCCATCTCTCTCTCCCTCCATCCCTCCATCCATCCCTCTCTCTGCTCCTTTGTATGTCCCTCTACCCTCTAACCCTCTAATCTGCACACTCCTCTACTTCTCTGCCTCGTTTTCTCCCCCCTCTCATTCAATTTTCTCACTCTCTGTTGTTTCCTTTCTTCTTCTTCTTCTTGCTCCGCTCTCCCTTTCTCCTCTTCCTCTTCATCTCATCTGGTGTCTCCTGGGTCTCTCTTTCTTCCTCCTTCCTTGTATCTGTCCTCAGGTTTCTATCTTTCCTCTCCTCTTTTTTTTTTTTCTCGCTGTCATGTTCTCTTCAGTCCTCTTCTCCCCCCCCCCCCCCCGCAGCCCTTCTCTACTCTTCCTCCTATTTTTACTTATCTTTCTCCTCTTTCTCTACCTCCTCCTCCTCCTCCTCCTCCTCCTCTTTTTCTTCCTCTGCAGTCCACTCAACAATGCCCAGCCTGCTAATGACACTGCAATCGATTCAGTGCTCTTAATAGCTGACAGATAATTGTAGAAATGTAAAAAGCACCACAGTTCTTTTTTCAGACAAGGCCATTTGGTTGTATGTGTATGTGTGTGTGTGTGTGTGTGTGTGTGTGTGTGTGTGTGTGTGCACTAGTGTGCGTCTGCATCCTGCATGAACGGCAGCAACGTCTTTTCTTTTCTTTATCAGCTCTGTACAGTAGATTTAAAAGCATCAGTTTGCGGAACAAATCACATTCTCTTCAAATAACAAACAGCTTTTTCTTCCTGATTTGAAAAAAAACAACAAACTACAACTCACAATCGGTGATAAATGCAGATAAGAGGTGCTTCTGTTTCAGTGAGCATACGCACGTATAATTACCAGTCTGCCTACTTATACAGTAGATGATATAGTACTATATAAACCAGCGTGTGCCAAGATTTATTTTCAAATATAATGCTGTGAAATGATTTTGATGCATCAATAAAGGGTTCTTCCTCAGCAGCCACACATTTCTCTGTTCTGTATTTCTCTGTTTAGCATCTTCAGGTTATGCTAACCCATTGTTGCTAACTTTGGAGCTAACCCCCTTTACTTTTCCAACATTTGGGGAAACAACAGACGTGACTTTTTAGCATTTATTAAGCTGTTGATGTAGCACTTTTCTCCTGATGAAAATAACACGGAGATTATTCGACCAATGAGAATTTAGTCGGACGAGAGCATATCGACCAACTAATCGACCAGCAGACTACAGCTCTAGTATAAAGTCCAGAGCAGGATACGGGGGGGCGGAGCATTCTCAGTGGGGGCCCTTCTGATGAAGTCATTTTAAAATTTACAACAGTAAAATAGCTGATATATCCCGTCCAAACCAAGCAAGCCGACTGTATGACTAAGAAAACATACAGTGAAGCCTCTTTGTCAGACGAGCTCGTTCTGAAGAAACAAAAAAAGAAAACAGGTCGCCGATCACGTTCAAATGTTTCAGCACTGAGGACACAAGCGATGTGGCTCACTGACATGTTTTTAATAGTTTTTGGACGACAACGGAGGTTTACGGCACTGAGGGATAAGATGTATCAGGCTTTGGATAAACACACAATACTTTTAAATAGATCAGTTTATTATTGGTTTGGTCACCATTAATCCATTAATCTTTTATTTAAGGTTTCTATCATCTTCCTGGTATCTATGGATATGCTAACGCCGCTATCACTGCGTATTGAGAAAGTGTTGATACCTGCGTGGTTCATCTTATCAGCATCAAGCACCAGCTGCACCAAGATTTCAAAGACAAGTATCAGTTTGAATCATTTTATTCTGTCTGGTTATAAATGAAAAGAAGCAAGTTGCTTTCATTTTGCTGCGATCCAGTTTCAGACAGACGTTACTCTCACATGACTGCAACATAAATCCATCAGCGCTCTGCTCGCTGCTCACCTGAAAGCTACGCTGTCACTTCCTGTTGTCACTTCCCGCTACACTGCTCACACCTGTGGGCTCTGAGTCTTTGTTATCATCACTTCCTGCTTTTGCTGAACTGTTTATGTTTACATGTGAGGAACGATGAGCCCGGACACCGAACATCAACGCTGTACATATTCTACATTCACATCATAATCGAATCCACATGAGTCGGATAACTGAACTAATGTATGTTGCCTTTCATGTTTGTATAACTCAATAAAACTGCTGTAGCTAATTATTGTAATTGCTTTAAAGGAAGAACGACTTGATATAACTGATATTACAAGATATTATTATCTCTATGAAGTTTTGAAGCACTCCTTTATTTTTTACTAGTTCAGTTCTAGGTAGCGTTAAAAAAAAAAAAACATTAATAACTTTTCTTATTAATTTGTCTTTCTGAGAATCACATATACCCCGTGTGACCTTTCCAAATTACACAGTAAAATGTAAAGGTTAATCTATTTATGATGTGAATATTTAGTTTAGTCACTGAAAACCATGAAAACCTTAAATAGATTATTTTCTTTTCAATACAGTAATATTCTCATGGAGGAGAAATTGGTTTAAAAAACACACACATTCCACACACTGAGACACATAATCCACTGTAAAGATATATAACATTCATCCAGTACAATACTGCTGCTGCTGCTGCTGCTGTCTGGACGAAGGTCAGGGCAATTTGTTCTCCCAGGGGTCATTGCTGCGTCCTATACCATGCGACTGTGTGACTGTGTGACGTAAAGATCGCATACATACACCCACATCAACACACACACACACACACACACACACAGAAAGAGAGGTCATGTGATGCAGCCTGCATGACAGACGCAGAATCAGACAAACCTTTCTATTCACATGCATATACACACAATATGACACACACACACACACACACACACACAAGGTCACATTGCGCTGCTGTGTTGTAACAGAAACATGTAACAGCTACACATTTGCAATTATAAATCATGACGACAGTAAAACATAAAGCTTGTGTGTGAAATGTTCCTACAGGCAAACTCACTGCTGAGTCAAATGAGGTCTCCGGTTATTATTTCAGAAAAACACATTTATGTGATTTTCCCTCCTCGGTTAGTGGTGGAGAGTTAGATAAAGAAGAAGAAGCAGGAGGGAAGAGGAGGGAAAGAGTTTGAGCGTAAAAGAAGTAAAAAAGACTGAGGCAGAGAAAGATATAAGAGAAAGAAAAGGAGCAAATGGAGAGTTGTGCCACAGGAGAGGAGAACTGACACGAGGAGAAATAAATAGAGAGAGGCTGAGGGGAGCGAGGAGGAGGCAGAGTTTATTTCCACCTCAGCAGGGAGTGTATAACCCCCCCTCTCTCTCCCCCCCCTCTCCCCTCCAGGCTACTGTTTACACGGCCTTTATTTCTTCACCGCATTAAAGAAACAATCTGCTTAATTAATGCCAAGGTTTTTTAATCTGCCCGCCCTATTTAAATCAATGCACGACTGCCCCCCCCCCCACCCCCCCCCACCCACCATCACTACAATAGAGGCATTGATTTGTTGTGTGGCATACGGCTGAAATGTAAAATATCTCGTGATGATTATTAAATCATATTGATTGAAGCGAACTCCTTCTGTTGTGAGCAGCTCTCAGGTGATATATGTCTCATTTTTTTAATTAAATGGCCGTTGCTCTCAAGTTCACGTGGATGTTTATCTTCCGGCTAATAAGAAATGACAACAAGTTGACTTAACATGTGCCATTTGGGGGGAAAAGCTTTGCTGCAAAGCGCAATTGTCATTTATTCTAAAGCAGTTTATTCATTGATCTCTATGGCAACACTTATTATTGGTGTATGAAAAAGTTCACATTTGATAATGAAAGTTAAGAGAGCTAAATCACCAACCCTGTCTGCTAGAGATTATGTAGAAATATGTGTGAATATCTTTTTTTTTTTTTAAAGAAGCTAATTTGCAACAGTAAATATGTTTTGTATGAAATGCCATCTGGATTAAATTCTCTAATAACATGAGTAAATGTTTTAATTCATGTTTCTGGCAAATCACAAAACTGTTGATTAATGAATCAGTAAAATGTTCAGTAACAACATATTTCATTTGTTTTCTGCCAAAATATCCAGAGACAGACAGCAGAGAGAGAGAGAGAGAGAGAGGGAGAGAGAGAGAGAGTGAGAGAGACAGACAGCAGAGAGAGAGAGAGACAGACAGCAGAGAGAGAGAGAGAGAGAGAGAGACAGACAGCAGAGAGAGAGAGAGAGAGAGAGAGAGAGAGATTAGTGGTGGTTTAACTCTGCTTTTTGCCTTTTGTTCTGGTTTGCGAGGCTCATATCTAGATATAGATTTATTAAACGTACCTACAAATCATACACTGACACCCCTGACCTAAATCCAACAGGAAGTCCGCAATTAGCCTTTCAAAATAAGACTTTTGCACCAATTTTGGCCTCCGAACAAACGCTATCTCCTCCGAGAACATTAATGGTATCAGCTTCAAACTTTAATAGGTGACTTATGACACTGTGCTGAAAAAAATTTGTTAAAAACTTTGTAATAACTTGAACGGTTTGGATTTTATAAGCCCTGAAAGTTGCAGTGCCACATCACACCTTACTATGTAAACCAATGGGGAGGCAATCTATGGGCATGGACTTTGTGTCAAATTGAGGCTTCTGATGTCTAAACTATAAGTCTGACCACTTTCAAACCTGTATCAATGGATTCGCCACGAAATTTCCTACTAAAATATGTTTTTTAATGTAAGATTTGGCCAAAGTCATGGGATTTATGAGGAGATTTCACAAGAAGCGTAATCTAAAATCCTCCTCTCCAACTGCTCCTGGTGATGTCACTCCCTCAGTGCTCTGAAACATTCCGCAATACACACTCATTATAAAATCACAGGAGGAGCAAGAAAAGACTTTAAAACTCACACTCTAATATCTCAAAAACAATAAAAGATAGAAAAAACATGTAAATTCAAGATTTGTAGGTCAAAGTCTCGTGACTCATTTAAAGTTCAAATGAAGTTTGTATCTAAAACTATGTGGAAGCAGTAAATGTTCAAAAAGGTGTGGGTTCACTCACACTCTCCATTCAAATTTATGAGTATTTTTCTGTGTCCAGCTGCAGTTACTTATTGTCTCTACACACCTGACAGTACACATGTCAATCAAACTTTCAAAATAAAAGCACAGCACACTTCCCTCATTTTCTAAAGCTTTAATTTTAGTCTTGTTCCCTCTGTTGGTGGATACAGTTGATGTGATTGCAGGTACAATGTTTTATTCAACTTTTACAACATATTTATATCTCAGCTATTTTGTCTCCAGCCCACAGTAAACATTAAGATTGGATGTTGTGATCTGGGACTCCGGATACATAACGACTGATATCTAGAATGAACCAGATAACTTCTAGTTACAGAATAGTTTGTTTGCTGGAAATCATTCATAAAGAACAGCACACATTAAGGTTTGGATGGTGAGACAGACTGCTCTGTGACTGTAGGATCACAGTAATAATTCAAGTTACTTCTGATTCGCTTCCTCTTCCAGGTCGTCTGTCTAAAAACTCTCCAGAGAAAGCGGCTGATGTATGCATGTTACTGAAACAACGTGACTGTGAATTCATTCTCCTTTATAACTTATAGCTTTTGTTTCTGCATGATGACGATACGCCGGACAAGATTTATACGATGTAAAACTAAAAAAAATCTCCCGGTGTGATTTGCAGAGAAGCGTCTGGTTTCCTGCGACGGAGACGCTGCAGTTCAGCTTGTTAGAACAAATGAGATTCTGTGAGACTCCTGTGAGCTTTTCATCCAGTGACGATTTTACTTTGTTCTTTTAATGCTTCCTGAGACTGAACATCTCCGTTTGACATATTTTTACCTGTAACTGTCGTGACTCATAGATGACGTCGTCTCGCTTCTGTTCATCTGCTCGTTCACAGAATTATCTAAATGCCAGAAATGTAAAAAATCAGCAGGCTTTTTGTACCTTTTTGTGACCTCGGTGTGTGTTTTCAACCTTGACGTGAGTGACGGAGCAACGGTGGAGCGAATTGAAAAAGATTGAGACGAGTGTGATTTACGACGTGTGAAAGGGCCCACGCGTTCGTCGCCCCTCTCCTGCGCCGGGTCGTGCCAACAGCTTGACAGTAAAAACGACACACCGTAAACACACGACGTGCAGAGACGCACCTGTTCTTACACACACACACACACAGAAATAAACATTCATGCTTATGCACGTTCACGGACGCACACACATTGTTGGAGAAGTGTGTTGCTACATTAGCTGATACAGCATCTTTCTCCTGCTCCCAGTGGATTGTGGGAACAGTGATTGACTGTCAAACTCTTGGTCCGCGTGTCCCTCTTCTCTCTCTCTGGGGGCACACAGGCTTTTATCTGAAAGTTTGCTTCCCAGAGGACACTACTCTGTGTGTGTGTGTGTCCTTGACGCGAGGAGACATTTGACCTCTTAAACGCACCGGGTGTCTCCTGTGCCCCCCGGTGCCCCTCGGGCCGCAGCTGAACGGTAAACAGCGCCATGCGTCATTGTCACTGCGCTGCTGCCCAGAGAGAGGGAGAGGTGGAAGGAGCAAAGGATTAAAAGAGGAGTGTGACAAGGTGGAGAGTGAGGATGGAAAAGGAAATAAATGGGAATGTAAGAGGGAGGGAAGGGAAAACGGCGGCAGGTGAAGAAGGAGCCTGTCGTACAAGTGAAAGGTCACATTTTAGTCCAGCTGTTTCTGTGTCTTTGGGTGATGTAGCCTGTTAGCAGTTAGCAGTAATGCGTGCACTGTAGCGGACAAGAGCTGAGAGGATAGAAAGACGCCAGCTGTGTTGGTTTGAGCACCTGGTTAGGATGCGTTGGTGTTGTAGGAGACCGCGGGGTCAGACCCAGAACACGCTGGAGGGATTATATATATATATATATATATATATATATATATATATATCTCCTCTGGTCTGGGAACACCCTAAAGTCTCTATATATATCTGAGCATCATGAAATGTGTAACTCAGTACAAAGTCTTAACACATGAATGAGCGCATTGTGCAGGACCTGTCTGTGAGGCTGAACGAATCTGTTTTATTTGCGTCATAACTCTTGAACTTTGGTGTCATGACTCATGTGGAGACGCAGATTTAAGTGAACGATAATGTTTCATGCTCTGTTTTACAGTCGGCTTTTTTTTCGAGTTGTTAGTCCTGACAGAGTGTCACCGTACACGCTAGATAGAGCAACTGTTTAATGTTTACTGCTGTTGTCTGCTGCTTTTAGAAAGGTCGTGTACATTCTCTGACTGTATGATTTTATACAGGAAGAAAAAAAAGGGAAGGAGCGGCTTTGTTGTTTTGAGATACAGGAGAAAAAAAATAAGCACAAGGAAAAGGATGTGTTACTGTCAAGGAGCTGGGTGAGTAGAGCAGGTGGACTCAAACGCAGAGACGGTAGGCAGAGTAAATCTGATGCAGATATATTTAATGAAAATGCAAAAAGTCACAAAAAGCAAGACGACTCGACGAAGACCGAACTGAAGACTGGACTATAAATACTCAGGGAGTGATTGCAAATGAAACACAGGTGAGACACACATGAAATAATCAAACACAGGAAGTAAAGTGACCAGACACATATTTCAAAATAAAACAGGAACTAAAGTAAACAAACAGGTGACACAAAAAAAACATAGGAGGAACAGAGCAAACCAAAACCAGGAAACAAATGCAACACAAATGAAAGAGTCCTTCAAAAAGTCCAACTAAAAACAGAAAACGTCTGAGTGCATCAGAAGGATAACAAGAAAAACTCAAGGAAGTCAAAAGAACAAAAACAGGAGACCAGGACCAGGAGATGGAAGTGAGAGGAGCAGGAAAACCAGGATCTGACTGATGACATTAAGGTCTTTCGGGATGGTCACTATGTCAGATTAGGGGATTATGATGCTTTACATTCCTGCTATGACAGAAAACATGTTCCACAACCTGCATGACAGAGATGATCTAGAGTCTAGAGATGGACTTCCAGGATCAGGATTATAAACAACCATAATGACTGAGGCATCAAATATTACATTGTAAACATTCTGACCCCATTTGCACCTTTGTATTAAGATGTAATCTGTATCTGGATAAAGAAAAACAAACTGTAATGTTATCATAATGCGATCAGATCGGCCAGACCACCTCCAGATGTGGTCTGGCTGGCATGATGATCAGATCTCAGCCAGGTGTTAATGACATCTGTACAGCGTTATCACATTTTTAATTAAAAAATTAAAAACCAGCAAGCTGAAAGGTCACCGGACTCTGTTCTTCCTGCTGTCTTAAGAAAGCTCAGCTAACGAGTCCGCCCTCAAGGAAAAAAAGTGATTTTAAAAAATGAGTGACGCCTCTCTGTGCCGCCGCCTATATGGATTTATATATCTGATCACAACGCAGGCAGAATCGAGATTTATTTAAGGACAAGTTCACAGTGAAAGAGGTTTTTTTTTCCTCGCTGTTATCGTTCCTCCCGTTCGTATCGGCTATTAAAAGATCCTCTTTCAATGTAAGCAGCCTGAGTCAGTCATATCAAATGGATATCTGTCACATTTACAGTCTTCTTAGGATAAAATTCCCTCTTTGTGTTTCCTCAGACTGTGTTTCTCCTTTTGAGGGACGTTGAAGCTTCATATTAGCTTCAGATAAACTTTTAAATACATTTTTTGCACTGTGGATTTATGAAGGGATCTTCTAATGGTCAGTAAAGAATGATTATGGCAAGAAAAACCTACTTCAATGTTTATTTGATCAACTGACAAACTTGGAAAAATTGTGAACCCTTCCTTTAGTATCAGGTGTGAATGTCATTATCCTGATACAGATGTTAATCTCAGGACACTTAAAGTATGTAGACACTTGAACATTACACTTTATAATGTTAAGATTTCCCCCTAAATGGAGCTAAAGTAAGAAACCTTCAGCTCAGACCATGAAAACCAGTCCCAGACACATACTGTATACTGTATGCGGACATCAGATCAGTTGTTCATCATCAGGACACAAAACACAAGATAAGACAACAAATTGTTGTGTTAGATGCTCATTTTTTTGTCCCCGACACGCCACTGCTGTCAAATCAGACCCTTATCTGGCTGACATCATGAAGTCTGGTCCCAACAGAAGACGTGAGAGCAGCTCAAGGTGCTTTTTGTCTTGTTGGTTTTTTTTTTAAAGCCAGGAAAGAAATGGCTGCATCACATCTGTGTCTGACATCTAGTAAAGAAAGAAAGAAGGGAGGAAAAAGAAGAGAATATGAAATGAGAGAAGGCCGCTCCCTGTTCTAGCAGGCGTGTGGACGGAGAAAAAGGAGAGAATACAAAAGAACAGACGAGCAGAGATCCCTCACTGTGTAGCCGGGCAGGGATGGAGGGATGGAGGGATGGAGGGATGGAGGGATAGAGGGACGGAGGGATGCAGAGGCAGTGACGGTGGTCCTCTGCCGCTGAGGGGCGGGGAGGTGGGGTGGGGGGGGGGGATTTGTGTCGAGGCGGCAGGAATTAGGTTGGCCTTCGCCTCTACGCATGAATACTCCTTACACACACTCATAAATACACTCTGCCATGCTTTTCTACCTCCAGGTCCCAGGGCTTCCCTCTCGCTCGCTCTCGTTTCCCTCCTCTCTCTCTCTCTCTCTCTCTCTCTCTCTCTCCGTCTTTATCTCTCAAATTCAAATTTATGCTTTATTAACACGACCGTAATGAAGAGGTTTAGAATGCAAGTGTAATAAAACAGAGTCTAAGAAAAGAAAAGAACATATGGTTTGTGTGTTACGACGCTGCAGCGTAAATATACTATACTAGACATCATACTATATCTACTATATATATATGTGTTAAAGTGACGTATAGAGTTTAAAATATGATGGTAAAGGTGAAAGAAGAAGAGACAAAATCTCCCCCACGTGCCTGTCCCTTTGCCTCAATCTCTCTCCACCCTTCCCCCTCCCATCCCCCATCTCAATCCTCCCTCATCCTCTCCTCTCTCTCTCCCCTCTCTCTCTCTCTCTCTCTCCTCCCGCTGCCCCCTCCCCCGAGCCATGACCCCCTCCCTCCCAACCTCCCTCCCTCTGCCTCCTCCCACCCCCCCCCCCCTCCTGACCTCTTTCCTTCTGCCTGGCTCCCCTCCCTCCTCTCTTCACTTCACTCTCTAACCATCCTCTCCCTCCCTCTCTCTCCCTCTCTCCCTCTCTCTCCATGCAGTGGTTTGGGCTCCACCCCTCCCTCCCCCATCTCCCCCCCACCACCTCCCTCCCTCCCCCACAGGACGAAAGATACAGTCGATACCATCCTCAGCCCCCCTTTCTCTCTCTCTCTCTCTCACTCTCTCTTCCTCTACATCACTTTCTTTTCCTCACAACCGCTGCTGCTGCTGCTTTTTTTTCTCACTGTTGACTCATTCAAATTACATCTTCCTCTTTTGCCCCCCCCACCACCACCACCGACACCCCCCTCCACCCTCCAATCATCCTCAATTAGAGCTGCTTTCTGTTTCTATTTCAACTCATTCATTCAATCTTCCTGCTTCTTTCTCATTCCACCTCTCTCCAGGTGTTTAAAAACTCTCCATTCATCTCTTTCTGTCTCTTCTTACTGTACGAACGATAATAAATTCAGCACCGCACGGTTCACCATAAATTGGGGCAAAAGTAGGAATGACACAAAGGTCTTTGTGGAGGTGAGGAGAGACTGTTAAACCCCAACAGTCAGTCAGTCAGACATCCATCCTGCCTGCCAGCCTGTTTGGCACAAACCATTTATTCCATGATCACTTATTTAGTATCCTGTCTGCCTGAAAAGAGATACAGACAGAGATAGAGAGGAAAAAAGAGATATTGAAACTGCTTCAGTGATAAATACTCGAGTCTTTTCTTCAGTGTGACATGAGATGTGACATTTAAAGCTGGAATATGCAACTTTTTTTAAAAATCATTTATCATTAAAAACACAGAATATAGACAGATATTTCTCTACAGCTGGTGTTTCATTCACATTGGAGACATTTTGGGGATGTATGATTTAACTAGTTGTGACATATTATTAGTAGTATTATCAGATTTGAAACACCAGATTAGTTGTTTGTTGTCATATTGCTTCAACCACAGTATAGATCAGTGGTTCTTGACCTTTTTGACCTCTTGAAACGAAGCGACGTCTACCTGCGACCCATCATCCAGTTTTATTTGAGTATTTTATTTTCAGAGGACTGAAGAGGTAAAATTATGACATAATTTCCTGCTTTTTTTATCCTGTTTCACATCCTGAGACCACTTTGTTGGGAACCACTGATCTTTTTTGTCTTGTGACCCCTTTAAAACACCTCAACGCCTCCTTTCAACTCCTCATCATCAGTTTCACATGTCTGCCAGTTGCTATGTTACCATTTCAGCTACAGACTGATTTTCTTTCCTTTGTTTGAATAATTTGAGAGTCCTGAAGAAGTGAAATTATCCAATTATTCACAGGGAGGAAAAAAAAAACCCAGATGAAACAGATGATAATCTTACAAACCCCACCAGATTTATCTTTTGACCTCCAGGTTTGGAGCCACCGGTCTGGACGACACAATAACACACTTCCTGTCTTAAAAAGTTTCTGGTTGTAGCTTTTAATACACTCTTACTCTGTGTCCAGTGTAATAAGGTGGCAGTAATAATAACCATGATGGGAGAATGTTTTAGTGATTCACACAAAGTGGGAGTATAGGAAGAGCTTGATGACGATGATGATGATGAGGCTAGGATGAGCTGGGGGGAGGGGGTCTCTGTCATAATGCAGGGTGTTGACTGTGTTATTGTCTGGTCAGGCTGCAGACTGAATGGGTTTAATCAAATAAACAGACACTGCTTCTCTCCACTCGACCCGCAACAAACAGCCTCCTCAGCAGCACACACACACACACACACACACACACACACACACACACACACACACACACACACACATACACACACACACTGCATTTCAGTCATAACACAGAAACACATCTCCAGTGTTGTTGCAACTTTAATTGCTGCCACCCAGGAAAGCATTAGCCTTCAGCAGCATGTGCCTTTAAAGAACTTTTCTCTCATTGTTGTTTTGTTGTGTTGCGTCAGATTGATTCCACTGATTTTACACCAGCTGGAGGATCGTTGTGACTGCGATGGAGAGATTTCCTTTTTTTTTTTTTTTTGCATATAGAGCCATCGCTAGGCAACAAATAATATTGTTGTAAAGCTGTTATTGTTGAGACCATGTCAAAGAGGTCTTGTTATACAAAGAGTAAAGCATGGACAGATAATTATTTATATTAAAGAGCAGGACAGAAGCAGAAAATTAAGATGGTTTATAAGAATTTCATGCTTTTATTTTTGCAGCTAAAGGCTATAATGATATAAGTGTTGGGAGCATACAGGCTGCTTCTGTTTGTTGAGTTGTTTTGGTGATGTAAAGACCCTGAACAGACATGTTGATACATGAGTTTTTGATTCACATGGAGTTTATATTCTTTGCATGATAATCCCTTTTCTGTCGTGTGCTCTGTACCTTTACTGAGCTACGTGGGGAGGGCGGCAGAAAAGCAATTAAAAAAGTTGGTCACACACACATAAAAAATTTTTTAAAAAAAGCATCTCATACTCAGATGTTGCTGCTTCCTGATGGAAGAATGCCATCTGCTGGTCATTAAAAATAGCTTTGGAATGATGTTATATATGTAAATATATGTGTACAGTGTATTTGTGTATCTATTAAATGTTCTGGACAGCATCTGTAATCACATCTGTAATATTCATACCGAATAAGAACTCGTCTCTAAAATCACAGACATCGGAGTGTTTGTTTGTATTTATGTTGTCGTCACACTAATAAGGTTCCACATGTCACATGCACTTCCTGCAGCAATGTTAACATTATTATTATTATTATTATTATTAACTTTAACGATAATAGTAACATAATGTTTGTAGCATAAAGGCCTCTCTTGTCATTTATAACATTTTCTTTTGACTAAGTTGTTTGTTCGTACTTCATGTTAAGGTCATGGAGTTATTATGGGCTGGATTTGGCCCCATTAATACAGAATTACAGGCTTCCTAATGTGCCTCCATGAAAAACCAGTAGACATGACTGAATACAAGCAGCCCAGTTTACATATTCCAGTAAGTGTTTTATATTGAGCCGTTTTCTTTGTGATATTAACTTATCTGGGACTATTTCTTGGGTAGAAAGTGGTTCCAACAGTGAGGTCTGTGTATTATCCAGAATTACAGATTTATAGTTTATTAAAGATAAAGAAGAAAACTCTGAGAAAGATATTTTTCAGAAGCTGGACACATAAAACCACATTTGCATGTTCAGACTAGTAGAGCTAAATATGTTTTTTATGATTTGAGTGAACTGACTTTTATTCTTTTATTGTTTTATTAATCTCAAAGTGAAATTAAAGTGATCATGATAACATACCTGTTGGCAGGATGATGTTTCTGTGTAGATTTATGAATGACTTGTATAACACACAGACTGCGGTATGTGATTGTTCTGTTGTCAGGGAAACAAACTTTAAAAAGAAGAAGAAGAAGAAACATTTTAAAGCAGAAAAGTGTGTGAGATCTCATCTTCCTCTGTCTCTCCTTTCAGATGATTCGTCATCAGAGAGCGGCAGCGGGAACGGCCTGCCCGCTCTTACCCCTCCCTCCTCCGCTGTGACGGACGGCGCCATAGTCAGAGAAACCGAGGTCGTCAACGGCAACGGCGGCCCCGCCCCGCTGGACTTCAGCACGCCTACTTCCTCCTCCTCATCATCCGAGGACCAGCAGCCGATGAACCTGAGCGACCCGCCTCCTCAGCGGCTGCCTCTGTCCACCTCTCACCTGCCCGTCACCGTCTCGGCGGCGGCCGCGGCGCTGCTCGGCGCTCTGCATCCCAGCGCGCCCGAGGAGCTCCGTAGGAAGTACCCGCTGGCCGCCAAACCTCCCCTGGCTCCGCACCCGGCCCTGCCTCTGACCCTGCCGCACACACATAACGCGCACACTCCCAACACACACTCCCAGTCCCACACGCACGCCGCCGAGCTGCGACTGGACAGAAACGGCAGGGACTACGGCGGCAAGGTGAGAGAATACGCACATACTGAAGGAGTTAATGTGACATCACCTGATCTTGTTGCTCTCCAGGTTTAATTTAGGCTGGTTGCTGAATATTCATCCATCCATTAACTACATTTACAACACTCACATCTAAGCTGCAGGCTTTTAAACATTCGAACAAATACATCACAGACGCTGCAGCTCCTTCCAGTCAGATCAGGTTCAAGATCTTCATGATGAGCCAACACTGCTGAAAAATGATCAAATTATGAATAAAAACTGGCAAATTATCATCCGTCCAACAGTTTTTGAGATTATAGTTTTGCTATAATCTCTAGTAAATCAACTAAAATCAAGCTATAAGTCATGTTCTATGTAATTTTAGCAGCTAACTCATTATGTTAGTTACTAATATTACTATAGAGAGATTTAAAATGTTCATCTGCTTTGTTAGGATTGAGAGTTACACTTTTATAGGTAGAAGTTTTTATTTACATCCGCCGGTATATAAAACTATTCACTATTAATGATATTTTGTTCAAAGAAAACTCTGCTTTCAATATAAAAAATAAAGGAAATAATGTTACTGAATGATCTGTAGAATTTATTGTTAAGAAGTTGAAGGTTATGATACAAAGAAACTGCCAACAAAAAATGAAGAAAGTAATTTAGTATTTCATCTTGACTTTCATTTGAACAGCTTCTGCTCTGCTTTGCTCTTCCACAAAAAAAAAAAAAAAAAAATCTGGCGAGATGCCGTTAAATCTTTCACTCCGGTACCTTTTTAATTAATTGCCACATCCGTCTCTGCTTATTTAGGGCATCTTTGTTAAAATATGAAAGGTGTTAGCTATTAAAATAGGAATTAGAAAATAAAAAAAAAAAAAAGATGGAGGTAAAAAGTGAGAGGAGATGGAGACGGGAGCTGAATAGCATAGAAGCTGACAAACAATACGCGCCGGCCTTGGAGCGCTCCGTATTACCGCCAGACACGTCTACCTTGAAGACACAAACACAGCTATATACAGTGCACACACACACACACACACACACACTCACTTAGGTCACTTTTGGGGACATTACATATACTTACATTCCTGTAGACTTGCACTAACTTTAACCACTGATGCAAAAAAAATCACCTTTTTCTCCAGTTAGGGACACGTTTTTTGTCCCCAATTGGAAATGAACTGGTCTTTAGTCTGAAATGTCTCCAAAAGTAGCCTATGAGAGACTACACACACACACACACAGAGTGATGTCGTCTCATTTTCACTCATAAAGTCAACAAATAGTCTTTTCACACGTTCTCTCGCTCTCTTACGTGTGTGTATGTGTGTCAGACAGACACTTCTCACATCTCTCTCCATAGGTTTTCTTTCTTTTGCTGTGTGTGTGTGTGTGTGTGTGTGTGTGTGTGTGTGTGTGTGTTTTCTTCCCTCCTTTTATATGCGTGTGTCCTTGCAGCAGGTCCGTCTCTTTACATTGTGCGTCTCTTATGTTCATGCACCTGTATATGAGTCATGGCCGAGTGTATGTGCGTTGAGCGGAGGTAGAAGGGACATTTTTCTCTTTGTGCATCTGTCAGGTTGAGTCATTTTCTGTGTCCTCCGACTGTTTGTTTACATCTCTAATTAAAGGGAAAATTAATTTCATGCACTGGCCTCTACAGGTGGAAGCTTTCAGCTAGATATATGAATGCTCAACTATCCCAGTGTTAGTGTTTAGTCATTATCTGAAAGATATATTTTAGACTTTTTGGTTTAAGCAGTATACTTCCCCCCAAAATTAGAAAATTTAAAGAAGGAATAATGTGTTTATTATCACAGCTCATATGTTTCCAAGCAGCTGTTACACCTTTTTAAATACATATTACAAAGTGCATTAAAATCATATGAATATTTAAACCTCTAAACAAGACAAAATAGATCAAAAGATCAAATCAGAAAGCCATAGATATCATTCTCAAAATCATATATAATCGATAATTATATGGATAATTATAATAATAATACTGTATTGAATTTATAGAGTTAAAAAGATCCTCAGTAACTAAAAAACACACTAAAAGTCAGTCTGAGTAACTTCTTTAATACAGACATATATTTCTATTATAATTATTATTCAATTATATGATTAAATGCTATTAAATGATTAAATGAGTAGCAGCAGTTGGATTGATCATTATTGTGTGATCAATCAACTCAAAGAGGGGAGGTGATGAAACTATAAAACATAATAAGTAAATATAAAACACACATTCAGGTGAGCTGCAGGAGAGAGAGATTGAAGCTGCAGAGGAAGATGGAGCATCTGTTGCCATGACAGTGAACCTTATCATCCGGTTTTGACACCCTGGTAAACGTTTCCATGCTGCATTACAAACCTATCATCGCACTTTCTCACCCCCACCCCCCCCCACCCAAGTCCTCTTTACGCTGCTGAAGTGGAAAACGTTTCATCTGTTGACTTTCACTTGATGATTAAATGTCTGCTGGACTCAACCTGCCGGACCAGGTCGTAGCTTCTAGATATGTTTTTTTAACATGAAAGCTACAGTGCTTTAAGAAATGTAAAATGTAATTTGTAAGATGATCGTTTATTCCTTAAATTATCTTGATTTTTCTCTTTTGTGAGCTGATATTTGCCTCCTGTGAGAGTCTCCACCAAACACCTAAATCTTTGTATTTAAGGACCTTTTCATTGGCTGCTGTCAGATCCTAACGAGACTATTAATTAGTGTTAATTAATTAAGCACAAAAATGGTAAAAACACAAAGATTGTGTGACCTCACTAATACAGTCCTCCTTCCTGTTCTGGTCTAGTTAAACACTCACTTTTGGAGACAAATATTGAGTTGATATTAATGCTACTCTATGTGTGTGTGTGTGTGTGTGTGTGTGTGTGTGTGTGTGTGTGTGTGTGTAGTCTCCCCAGTACAGTTCAGGCGGAAGCTACGACAGCGTGAAGATGGACCTGAGCGCCGAGGACCTGACTATG
The DNA here is from genome assembly GCF_914725855.1 of Thunnus albacares. Lineage (NCBI taxonomy): Eukaryota > Metazoa > Chordata > Actinopteri > Scombriformes > Scombridae > Thunnus > Thunnus albacares. Next base: position 32,165,746 of record NC_058110.1, on the reverse strand, counting down.
GGGCGTCACGGCAGCCAGGTCGCCCCGGACGACGACGACGATGACCACGACGACCACGACGACAACGACAAGATCAACGACACGGAGGGAGTCGATCCCGAGAGACTAAAGGCCTTCAATGTAAGTCAGAGACCGGTATCAGACAGACGCCCCGCCGTGTCACATGACGTCCCCGCTGGGAACCATAAGGTGTCTCTTTATCCTCCATAAAGAAAAAATACTGAAGAGCTGACTGCATGTTCCCTCCTGTAAAACCTGTCAGTGTTATTGATCACTGAGGCGCAGACTCCAGAACATCCAGCAGCCTGAACTTTGTTTCACAATGAACATTTTTCTCACTGACTGCACTAAAAACACACACTCCACCGATCATTTTCCTGTATTAATCACGTATCGAATGGCTGCGTGTTACAGCAAAGCAGCAGCCGTTCTCAGTTATGATCCTGCAGTGAATTATCATGTAGCTCCGCAGAGACTTTTAGCCTTTTTTTTTTTTTTTTTAGCTCGTTGTCTTGGTTTTATGGCCCATTCACAATATGATTCAGTATCATACTGCAGCATCAGGCAGCTGTTGTTCTGCTCTGATTCATTTAATGCAGCTAAAAGGACTTACATTCATCAGCTGGACAGAAACACAACTCCAAATAAATAAATGGATAATGTTTGTACATAAGAATGAGCTGTTTGCTAACGCGTCTGCAATTTCAATCAGGAGAGACTCAATTTTTTTATGAAGTAAATGATATTTATTGAACAAGCATGATAGATGAAGTTGGAAAAGTCTAGAGACCCCATCGTGATGTCGCTGGATATGAAAGGGGGGAGGTCTAGACACTGGTGGTGTAGGTAGCGGCTTGGGTCTGGTGCTGAAGTAACGGAGTGGAGAAGGCGAGATGGTGATCTGGGGATGAAGAGGAGAGAGCTTCCAGGGTGCGGCCGTGGAGGTGGATGGGGGGTGGAGGAGGGTCGCGATGATTGCGGGAGGGATTTTTAAGTTTGACAGGTGAGCCGTGATTGGTGGTTAGAAATCGTGGAGCAGTCTGACTTGATAACTAGGAGTGACGCTTCCTAAACAGCTGATGCGAAAGCGGGAGGAGCGGGGAAGAGAGAGAGGAGAGGGAAATGAATGAATGGTTAAAGAGGATTGCTTTTGTCAGCTTGTTGTGGAGTTCTGCCCAAAAAAACAATTGCAGCTTTAACTCACATATACTGCAGTCATACTCATGTTTACAGACTTTAGACGACTTACAAACAACATATATGGGGCCATAAATGCATCATAAAACTGTTTTTAGCCACCACCGCTCCATCACTTAGGTGTCCAGACTGAAATATCTCAACTATCAGATGTCGTACCATGAAATATTATCACTTGTGAGCATGTTCGTGCAGGTGAGATGTGCACTAGGTGAGATTTTAAATTGAAGCCCCAAAAGATTTAGATTGGAGCCCCCCCCCCCCCCCAAAAAAGTACAAACTCCAGTCCGAGAATAGTCCAGATATGAATTAGCACTAAAATCAATCGCCACAATGGTACCTCCAGCCCAGACAAAGTCCTCTCAGTCCTCCAGACAAAAAGGCAAGTGGGGGGTCAAGGTGCCACTCACAATGAGTGTTTGGTGGCATTGCCTGAGGTAGCAGATGAAGTTCAGTGGCTGTCGTGCAAAAACTGAACAGTAAGGCTTTGGAAAAAACATTAAGGGAGAACTTGTAGACTACATATTTCCAAAACACCCACTTGCCACTCAATTGGCGCCCCCGTCCCTCATTTGGTGTCCTAGGCGACCGCCTACGTGGCCTGTGCCACGAGCCGGCCCCACGTTACGGCACAGCTGTAGAGACCTTTAAGTCTTTGTTATGTAACATCTGTTTTTGTCTACCCTGCAGATGTTTGTGCGCCTGTTTGTGGACGAGAACTTGGATCGGATGGTGCCCATCTCCAAGCAGCCCAAGGAGAAGATCCAAGCCATCATCGAGTCCTGCAGCAGACAGTTCCCGGAGTTCCAGGAACGCGCTCGCAAGCGCATCCGCACCTACCTCAAATCCTGCCGACGCATGAAGAAGAACGGCATGGAGGTACTTTACACACCTGATAATAGTGTTGTTTTTTTCTGTTCGCAGGATAGCTATTTTTAAAATAACACATTTAGAGGATCGTGCAGTCTTTGAGGAGGTCTGACTGTATTCTAGTTATCATGAGTTTAAGTGGTAGTAGTACAAGTAACCCGGCGTGTGATCCTATTATTCTACCATTTCCCAGTATGACTTGAAAGCAGCATTAGACAGTTTGGAGAAAATGGCTCAGCGACACCGACCTGATACCTGCTCTCTGAGGGCTTTTAGACTGACAGTCGTGTAATTCCTCTTTTCACTGTGAGATATTCTATTAGCGGCTAAAACTCTCATCTTCATATGGAAAACATTCTTCAGAGTAAAGTGATCAAATTAAAGTAAAAATCAAACTTCTTATTCTTGATATTAGAGTTTAACTTTAATGTTCAATCACAGGGAATAAATGATGTAGAGCTTGTTGAGCCGGTGAAGGTCTGCGGTTCTTGAACAACCATTATTCTATTGTACTGCATCCTGTTGTACAGATTATACACAGTGAGTAGTTTGACTGATTGACCAGCAACATGTTCAGAGTCAATAATTCCCCACAATGCACGGCTGGCCTTGCTTCTTTTGTCATTCTATCAGCCTCTCTCGTTTCCTGATGTTTTTCATTCCTACAGTTCTGTATACAGAGGAACAAAAGCTCCCAGTCACTTACTGTACTGGTGCTCTCAAAGTAAAAAAAAAGGAGAAAAAAAAGAAAAAACACCCTCTCGGAAACCTTTAGCAAGTTCTTGGAAAAACACTTCACACAGAGGCAAAGGTCACAAATTCAGATGCTGAACTACTGTAGAGGGAATAAACTGTTCACAGGAAATGTTTTGATTTTAAAAGCATGAAAAATGCTTAGAAAATATGGAGACTCAAATATTCCAATGAAGCGAGGTTAAAATACTACGTTTGTTTGATGTTGGACTGTGTAGAAATTAAATTTAAAAAACAATTCTACACTCCAAAAAAGCCTTTTAATTGTTGCATCAGTTTGACTCTCGCTGCAGTTACGTCTGCTCTATACGTTTACATTATGAACGATGTCTGTCATCCCAAAGTAATGTCCAAAATTGATTTTTAATTTATCCTCCATTACGTGATTGGTTGTTCTTTTCCATATTTATAGCTCAAGTGAGTCAGAAATCTGACTCATTTGATATTTTGCACAATTTATCCTTAAAAAATCATCATTAATTGTGTGTATTTTGTTCAGATTCAGATGTAGATTCGACATGTTTTATAACAAATTGTGTTTTCTGGTTATTTAACTCTATGATTTTTAGACTCCACAATGTATAAACTGACTTATATTTGTGTCTTATCCATGTAGTTTTAGTTTTAACAGAACAGGTTGTGGCATCTGCTGCAGTATGGGCGACTAGCAACAAACAATTATCATCTTTTGTAGAAAAAAAAGATGATCAAATGTGCCTGTAAATGTGTTGTAACTATAGAAACGACACGCTCGGCGTCAATTTATTTCAGTTTACAGGTGTGACACGGTGCAGAGTGTCTTTAATATAAGAAGTAATAAAGACTGCGTGACAGCATTTCTTCAAGTGCATCTATTTATTTCACTGCCGTTTCAGGTCAAACGCATATTAAGCGACAAACTGGCTTAAACTGGCAGGTGCATATTGTTAATATGTTTTACAGTCGACGACACGGCATCAGCAGGAACCAGCAGGGACGCGGATGATTAATACGCTGCAATCTGTACTAGTAATTAAAAAATAATGAAAGAATATAACAGAGATCTTCATGTTGTCAGCACAGGAAAAAAAATGACTCAGCTGGACTGTTTTTCACTGAGATGCTGAATAATCCGATATACTTCATGCTGAGGTTTATCAAAGATTATCAAAGCCTCCTCGTCTTCTCGGAGAAATACACTTAATATGTCGAACAGACGTGCTGTGTAACCTAGTTTATACTCTACCAAGCTGTCAGACATACGAGTCTAAACTCAGGCTATAAATGTCTGTAAATATAAAGTCATTTTGAATTAACGAGCTGTATTAATTGACAGTGATTCAACACCATACAGAGCAGAGTCAGGGTGGTTGACAGAGGGTGCACTAATGCAGGAGGAGGTGCATGATGAGGAACTTGAGGTATTTGAACCCGTTACATCTATTGTGACTTTGCACACAGTGACATTGAGTGGAATGACGGGCAGCTTCCTCACACTGAACATAAAGATGAACCAGTCATGTGAATGTCTCTGCTGCCCTCCAGTGGTAAAGCATGATGATAAAAAACACAGCACTTCACTCTGCCTTTAACACAACAGGCCTAATGTGCCTCCACATACAGTTTGCATTAATCTACATAATCTTTTTTTAAAAAGTCAATGTCATTTGCATATAAGAATCAAAAATTATAGAAAACAATAAAGCTGCAGATGGCAGTTGAATGTACTGAGTTAGAGAACAAGGGAGCTTGAAAGGGTTGAAGAGTAGACGAGATGAAACTGACAGCGTTCACACTTGATCACCCTGAGACTTGAACCCAGGACCTTTGTATCCTCAGCTGAGGCGACATTTTCAGGGAACTAAATGACACGAGCCAAACAAGAGCATAAAGTGTTTAAACTTTTCAACAACAATTTAACTGTTGGCAATACAAATCTGAAAAAAAAAATCACACATCAACCTGCTTTTCTTGGGTTTATTGTCAAAGATTTTGGTGAAATTTGTAAGTAAGACACTGAATATCATCGCGGACCGTTTGACACATCTGGACACCAACTGAAACAGTTGGTGTCCAGATGTGTCAAACGGTCAGATGTGACAAACATGCGGTGTCTAGCCCTTTCATGCATGGCGTCCACTACAGTGGACAGATATTTGGAAGTCATCTTGAACTATTTAAGTTGTTGTACCATGTTCCAACTACCAGGTGGTGAACCCCCAAAGTGTTGTCTACAACTCCATCTGAATATCATTTTGATTTTGAGATATTGAATCATAAATTCAAAATGGTGTAAAGGTGGAGGAAATGCACCAAGTAGCTCAGGAATATCTGTTAAATACTTTTATTCTCAGAGAAAAAAACAGGTAAAAAGTATATTTTTCAACTAAATAAGATGTTTGAAATACTTTTATCAAGATTTTAATAATATTTTTTTTGTACATTCTTTTCTGTGACTGAAAAGACATCTGTCCACTCCAGTGAACGTCATGCAACAAAGGGTACATTCTGTCTGTTGGGCCTAGGACCTGTTTTTCAAATATCCTCTCTATTGTTGTTGTTATCTAATGTTCCTATGTGTAATCATACCATTTGGTCTTAGTAATAAAATAATATATATATAAACATATATATATATATTTTGCCTATATTGATTTCCATAAATTGCTTTTTACTCCGTTGATGCATGGTGACCACTACAGCGGACACATTTCAAAATTCAGTATATTAAAAAAAAAAGTTACTGACATGATTTTTCACTAGTTTAAGAGTAAAAATAAACAATAAAAAAAATGTTTTACTCTGTGATTTTAATAATTCATGCATGAAAGGGCTAGTTTCTAAAGCATTTGGATAAAGACTTGTGGATATATAGATGCATATTTTGAGTGACAGACATCTGAGAGCTGTGGATATTTATATATCAGTAAGTTGACAGCTGAGTGTTGGTTAGATGGTCTACGTGTCCTGCAATGTTCAGCAAACACTTGTTCCGGTCTAATACAATCAATCACAACTACAACGTAACAAGGATTAACCGCACAGTCTGCACAGTAAATCCACTTGTTTACTTTGTTCTGTTAATGTTCTGTCTGAAGATTATCGGGTTTTTACGTAACGTTATCATACCCACCTGTCGCTCTGATTCACTCACAGTGATTAAATTTGTTGTGTTGTCTCCAGACCCGTCCTACTCCACCTCACCTCACCTCAGCCATGGCTGAGAACATCCTGGCCGCCGCCTGCGAGAGCGAATCACGCAACGCCGCGAAGAGGATGCGCCTCGAAGCCTATCACGTAAGCGTTTTATGTGCTCATGTGTATAACTTCAGGCAAAATTTGATGTTTGTGTGTGACTGTCTAACATCTATATAATAGTCTCTGGCAGAAGCTGCTGAGTGAGGATCACAGTAATACTGAACTGTCTAAATATCTGTCATGTTACCTGCCTGCAGACTGGTGTTTTAATTATATAAATGATGAGTTAAAACGTCTCTGGTGCCAAAGAACCACAGCTTATCTGGCTAATTGAGCAATGTTAACTTGAAGCTCGATAACAAAGGTAACAGAGGACACATCATGTTACTGACTATAAAACACAATCCAGTCACACTGAGATATCGAAGTTATCCAGGTAGTTATGAAGTTAATATATTACAACCACAGACATATATTGCCTCCTAATAAATGATAGTCTAGTGAGGAAGAGTGTGAGCTATACATTTAGAGTTTCTGTCTTCAAAAAATCACTCGTCCTCTTTACGGGTGTGCCTGAATACAAATACATTATTCGGCAAAGTACAAATAGTGGGCTTTATACAAATATTAGTTTTATACAAATATTTTAAAAATTATTTGTTTTCGGGATTTAAAAAAATGAACACTTATTCTAACACTTTAATTTTCTAAAATTAGAGGCGTAATAAAAACAAAAACAGGATTTTTAAGCCTCTGTCCACTTTTATTCAAATACAAATACTGGGCTCATCCCTAATATGTAGTATGTTACTGATGTATTTTGGCAGATAGAAACTTGTCATTATTTTACTTATCAGCTAAAATGTTAATTTTATTACCAACCTGGCAAAGCCAAGGAGCCCTAAAAGCTCCAGTTTACAGCATGTGCAATTGATTTTGGCAATTTAATCAATTGTAAATATGTCAGGAAATTCCTACCACTGAAGAAGAATATCTGCTGTCTCAACAAATACAGATACAAATACAAATACTGGGCTCTCTGCACATCCCTAGTCCTCTTTGGTATAAGACAGATGCATCAGAGATCCTCACTGAAGGAAAATACGTCCTAATTTTGAAGCAATAACAATATTTTTTATGATAACTATAAAGAAAGCGTGTGAGCCTCCTTTATACTAAACACATGTGTGTGACCAACCAGCTTCCTGTGTAGTATTTTGTGAGTAAACCCCGTCATTTCCTGGTTCCTCCGCCAGGATGAGCAGATCTCTCTGGACAAGCCGTCCAGCGTCGGAGGAGGTCTGAGGGAGCCGGCGTCCCTCGCCCACTCCGCCTACTCCCTGGCCGCATCAGCCTTCTCCCAGGACACCCAGCTCTACATCAACGGAGCCGGCCTCAGCTACGGTTACCGTGGATACCCGGGCCTGGGTGCTGCCATGCAACACCCCGTTTCCCTGACGACCGGCGCTGCTGCTCAGAGCAATGGTGAGGATGGGAGAGCGTGCGGCGGAGGGACAGAGGGAGAAGGACAAGACTAAATAGAGAGAGACGGGGAAAAGCGGATGGAAGAGGAAGTAGGCAGTTAGAGAAGAGATGAGGGGGGGAAAAGATGTGAGAGTGATAAAAAAGAAACAGCATGAGCGGGTAATTTGGGGATGAATGAGAGAGGAGATGGAGAAGGAGACAGAGCAGCAGATGGTAGAGCGATAGTGATGTCAACTTCACTGAAATATGAACACAGTCTGTGGTTATTACAGGATTCTCCGATTCTGAATCTCTGCTTCTACTAATTAACCATTTGTCTCTTAATAGTTTTGACAGCATTTGAAGTATAGCGTTTATATGAAAGGTCGGAGCAGGACAATCATGCAAAACTGCATTAATGCTCAGAAAACCTACCTAAAGTTGGACAAATGAAGGTTTAGAAAATGTGAATTACTTACATAATTTACATGCAATTGGACTTTGCAATGTCATGTCAAAACCTGGTGCCTACATTTAACCCACATTACCAGTCAAGTCTGAATGGACTGTAAGTTTTAAGTGTCCTGGATTTCTACTTGACACAATACAGATACATACAGTGTAGGTTTTGATTTATAGTTGAGCGTCACAACAGCAACAATAGACAGATTTATCATATGTGCTTAAGTAACTTTAGTGCACTTTGTTAGACGTGTGTGTTGTAATGAACAGGAGATGATTACTGAGCTTCATGTTGTTTTCACAATCAACAGTCTCCACCAGCATCAAAAACTTGTAGGAGAGGTGACCAATCACAGTTCTTGTTGTCTCCACACGGTATCTCTGTAGCCTCCGTCGCCCCGACAGGAAGTTACATTTTTTTTAGGAGGCGTATGTCAACTACAGAGCATCGATGTATTATAAGAGCTGGGTACCGGACTAAAAATGGCACCCATTCAGTCCTATAGGAACTGCTCGCCTGGCGCATACGCCAAAAAAAGTTTCTAGCTTCCGGGTTTGCTTCAGCGTTGTGCGGCCCACTGAATATGCGCAGTAGTGTTTCCCGCTCGACCCATAGACTTTACATTGTGATGACGTCACAGATTTTTAAATCGCTTTTCTCGGTTTGAGGAAAGTTTTACAAACATAAAACCTCCACGGATCAAAAGTTCATAATAGAAAGAGTCATAATTGACGTTGTTTGCAGTTCGAGGGTCCTGTCAACAGTTTTACAGGCGTCTCTTTTACAGTGGTGGTCTATGGGGGAAAATCCTTTTTGGGCCGCAGGGGGATTTTTTGCTGCAATACCACGACTGGCCACTGGGAAAATTTGGCTGCAAGGCTGAGCGGCGGCGCCCTATCCAGCTCTTATTATACATCCATGCTACAGAGTAGCTACAACTGTGTATGTAGCCTGCAAAGGGATATAAACCCTTAGTGTGCAACTATAAATCCAAGTAGATGAAGCTTTCTGCTACATGAAGCTTTCAAGCTCTGATGCTCTTATGAACTGGGAGCTGGACTGGTTTAATGGTAGCTGCAGGTTATAAAGGATTCGTTTCATCATGATATTGGAGCAGCGTTTGTCATTTTGAACTGACTGATCTGTTTCTCTCTGTCTTTTCTTCCATCCCCCGTCTTCTCCTTTCACTTCTTTATGTTTCCTCGACTTCATCCATCTCCATCTCATCCCTCCGTTTCCCTCCTTCATCAATCGTTTCATTCTTCCTCTTCATCCATCCCTCTCTCCCTCTACCTTCAGGCCCCACAGACCTCAGCATGAAATCTCTCTCCTCTGCCAACATCAGTAACTCCTCTTCTGCCTCCACCAACAACAGCCTGGGCGGGCGAGGCAGCGGGGGCGCAGGAGGAGGCGGGGCTTCGACCCAGCTCAGCCAACCGGAGATCACGGCTGTGCGTCAGCTGATCGCCGGCTACCGGGAGTCGGCCGCCTTCCTGCTCCGCTCGGCAGACGAGCTGGAGAACCTCATCCTGCAGCAGAACTGATTTAAGGGGGGGGGGAAATATGGGAGAACACACACACATATACACACACACACACACACTTCCCGTTACATTTGTTTCGTGTTCGTCCGCGTCCTTCGTCTCTCCTTTAACATCGCCGAACGCCAGACCTCCTCCTCCTCTTTGTGTTCGCTCTTCCCTCCTTATATCGGGATTCGTTGATTTCTCCTCATCTGCCTTCTCTTCGGGAAAACTGCGGACACTTTTTCATTTTGAGTGGGAAAAAAAAGTGGGGAAACTGGGACAGAGGGAGGGTGATGAATCCCACCCGGCCCCCGCCATCATACCCCCAAAACAATCCCCCACAACCTCAATCCATCCATTCTGCCTGAGAGGAGAGAGAAAAAACAAACAAACAAAAAAAAAAAGATGAAATAGGAGCAGAGCACTGGGACTCTGGAGGATTCTCTTCCTCTCCTCTCTCCGGAAGCACCTCACAATCAGCGATACACTCTGAGCAAAGGAGTGTGGAGGAGAGGAAGAGAGGAGGAAGAGGAAGACTGAAAGGTTTTTGATTCTGCTGCTGTGGTTTCAGAGAAAAAACAGACTTTGCCCCCCCCTTCCTCCCCTTTGTGGGTTGAGAAGTTTTTTGAGTTTTTTCCCCCCCGTGGAACGTCTTACGCGGGGGAGTTTTGATTGACGGTTGCCCCGGGCGACGCCGTCTTATGATCATAACAAATAATTTTAAAATGACTCCCTGAATTAGTACTACTGAAGCTGTTTGTTAAACGACGAGTGCTTTTGATTCGATTGAAGATTTAATTTGTTCTCTTTTGGGAGTCCAATGAGCGTTTTGGGTTTTTTTTATTGTTGTTTTTTTTTTGGACTGTTCTCAAGTGACTGAAGGAAAGAAAAGCGGTTTGACTTATCTTAAAAGATAAATACGGAAATGGACTTTGAGTGCGGAGGAGCTGAAGGATGAAAACTGGAAAAGAGAAGAGAGAGAGAGAGAAAAAAGGAGTTTGTTTGGTTTAAAAAAAAAACACAAAAAAAAAAAAGGAGGAGAGAAACTTTTTTTGTGCTCGCTTGTATATAAGCTCTCTGTGTCCTATAGCACTTTTCCCCCCACCCTCCACCTCCCCACCTCCCCTTCCTCCTCCTCCTCCTCCTCCTCCTCCTCCTCCTCACCCCTTTTACCCAGGGAGCAACTTGCTACTTATGCATTTAAGACGCCATGTTGACCACCAGGAAATACCTCAGATCAGACCTGCCAATTCCATTTTCAGTTCCTCACACACACACACACACACACTTACACACACACTCTGCAAAGTGTATGGTAACATTCCCACCAGAAGCCAGTTTACTTCTACTTTACCACCTGATGTCTTCAAGGTTTATATATATTTTTTTTTTGTGGGGGAGGGGCGGGGGGGCGGGGGGGGGGGATCAAACAATATTGCGCAAAATGTCGAAAGCATTTCAAGAACTGATGTTGTAAAATCTCTAAAAACTATTCTTTCTGTGCGGGTTCGTTTGTGTGCTGCTGTATATAATCAGTTCATCTTGAAAACTTGAGAAGAATCAGAGCTGAAGTTGACAGGAGTGTATTTCTCCGGGGGGAGGTGGGAGGGAGTGTGTGTGTGTGTGTGTGTGTGTGTGTAGAGGGGGGGGGAGGGTGGGTGAGGGGGGGGTTAAATGTTGATCACTGGTGGCTGTTTTACCTCCCGTTTCTACTTCTTACAAATGTAGATGTAACGCCAACGAAACCTCAACATCGTTCTGTTTAACATCCCCCCCTCCCCCCTTCCCTCTCTTTTTCTTCTTCTTCTTCTCTCCATTGGACCTACTCTACACCTCTTCTTCGTTGGACCTAAACATTCTCCTCTTCCTCCTCTCCTCCCCCTGGTTCACGGTCCAGGTTTCAAGAGGAAGAGGAGGACTGCTCTTGTCTTTACTGTGTTTTGTCTGTTTAAACTCTGAGATGGCCATTACTATTGTTATTCTTGTTCTTCTTATTATTATTACTACTATGATTATAATGATGAACTTTCATGTTTGCTGCTGCTATACAAAAAAAAAAAAAATCGGACCTTCTGCCATAGACCTGAAACCTCAAACAAAGCCGGGCGTTAGCTAGCCGCAGTGCCCCATGAAAACCAGACCGACCAACCTCCTGCGACCTCTACTGCGACTTTTAACTCGACCGCAACAAAGCAAAAACAACACAAACTCTGAACTATACTGAAAAACACTCCTACCTTCATCCACTCTACATGTCTTTACTTTCTCAGACTGGTCGGTTGGTTTTTTTTTTGTTTTTGTTTTTGTTTTTTGCTTCATAGGGCTCGATTTATGTTGTTGTGTGTTTTGTGACTTTCTAACTGTGAATCCTCTTTCTTTTAATCTGATTTCTTTCCGTTTCTCCCCGTATTTTGCATCCTCCGGAGAGCGTAGGGAGGGATGAAATAGTAAAATCTTGCACCTTCACCACAGCGCTCCATAACAGGCCAACAAGTACACACTTAAAACCCACTCAAAGGAGCAAAATATTCTGTTTTATGATCTGCTATTTTTTTGGTTAATTTAATTAAGAAAGAAAGAAAAGAGATGGCATTCAAGTTCTGCAGATAACTTTAAAAGTTGAAGTAAATCCTGAATCTTAAAATGTTTTCCTTTCAGCCATGTCGATATAAAACCATATGAAGGTAGTTCTTGTTGTCTGGCTAAGCTAGCAAGAGCTTGAAAATGATATTTATTGGATCACTGGTTGCTCAAGCAGCCTCTGGTGTACCTGTTGTTCTGTCCAGAGTCAGTTAGATGAAAAGATTGATACCATTCTGATGTTTGTCCATTAAATATAAAGCTGGAGCTAGGAGACTTTTAGCTTAGCTTAGCATAAAGATTGAAAACGTGGAAACACATTTATCTCTATTTTTTTTCTCAATTTTGTGTAAAAATGTAAGTGGAAAAAAACAAGTTGTTGTTTTTATGTGCTGGACTTTTTCTTCCTCAGCGGTTTCTTGAAGTCTTGTTGTCACTATGAGGTTGCTAAGCAGACTCCAGGAAGTAACTGCTCCCAGCCAACAAATATCCCCCAAAAAACATGTCTTTTAGTTTTTACACTGAGGTTTTTGTACAGATTAATCAAAGATATAAAGTGTTAGTTATTTGAAGTGATTTTGTTACCATCGGACAGAGCTAGGCTAGCTGTTTCCCTCCGTTTCCAGTCTTTATGCTAAGCTAAGCTAACTGTTTCGTGTCTCCAGATTCAGATTTATCGCACAGACATGAGAGTGATATTGATTTTCTCATCTCACTCTAAGAAAGTTCACAAGCGTATTTCCCAAAATGTTCCTTTAAGATGTTGTGACACTGGTAACTCAAGTTTTTATTTTTTACAACTTAGTTTTGTCTCTTGATACAGTCGCTAAAATAAGCCAAATTGTCTGGTAGAAGTTGCTGTTTGGTAAAGGTACACTATGCAGGATTGGTGGGCTGGTGTTTGGCCCCTCCTCCCCGGTCTAACACCAGAGCGAGCGAGAGAGAGAGAGAGCACTCTAAAGCACAACTAAACGCCCCTCTGTACTATCCTGAGGGAAGGTGCCGCATTGCCGGATTTTTATGTGAATGCAGAGCTTCATCATATCCGCTGTGGCCTCTCTGCTCTGCGTGTGTGTGTGTGTGTGTGTGTGTAGCTCAGCCCCGCCCTCAGTCACGCAGACACACAGACCTGCTGCTCTTTTATACATCCATGACACAGAGACAGAGAGCAGAGCGGAGCAGAGGAGAGAGACGGAGACACGAGTCCCGACCTCACACCCTGCGCGCTGTCATTTGCCGGAGGCGACACACCCACTTTACATTGTTTTTTAGGAAAATCCTGCATAGTACACCTTTAAATTAGCCTGTTAAAATGTTGTATCCGAGAGCGTTTTGAACCTCTTGATGTATCCAGCAGCTCAGCTCTTTAACACAGATCTATTTCAGTCACACCTGTAGTTAAAGAAAGTTGGAAAATGATTTGAAATGAACAAAAAAAAAAAAAAACTTTATTTCCTCCCGAGACATCGCTCTGTGCACTGTGGTTCCTACTCAGTTCGACTAGTCGTGTCACTGTAATTTGCTCCCTTTTTTGCACACTGAGCGAAGCAACAGTCATCTTTGATTTGAAGGGGGGGGGGGAGAAGCTCTCTCTTTGTGTGTATGCATGTTTGCCAGGAGGGACCCCCCCTCCCCTAACTTGCACTGCTGATGTGAGGCATGTGAGACGAGAGCGAAGGTGTTTTTTTTGGTTTTTTTGTTGTTTTTTTTGCAATGCAGTTGATAATCATAGCATTCCCTGGTCTTTAGACGGTTCGTGTCGTGTTGTTAAATCTGTGTCGTACACACCGGATGATGACGAGCTGGTGGGATACAGAGCGGAGGACATTTTGAAAAGCCATTCATTCAGGAGGTGTCTGAGAGGTCACTCACAACCACAGAAACCTCCATCCAAACTGATTCACACCCGCGTGCAACGTCAGAAGCACCGCCATCAAATTAGAAAATGTTGAAAATGTAAATTATTTAATATATGGACCATTACAGATGAGATGTAGAATTGTAAAGGATTTGATTTTTGTTGTTGTTTTTTTTTTGTTTTCACCAAAAGGGGAAGCTCTGTTTAAAGTGATCACTGAATGATACAAGAGAAATATGCAAAAAAAATGTCTAGAAGAGAAGGAGGAGAGAAGGAGGAGTGCGATGGCGTCAGAGGAGTCAGACATGTTGGGGTACGACTTTTATCTAATGCTCTTATAATGTAGTCACGTGACAAGAGTTTGTTGCTCTAAAAGTTTAGAAAATTTGATTTATCAGCCTTTTGAAATAGAGGAAAATCCCACAACATTACATTTTGTGAGACTCACTGAGGTACAATCAGATTTTCCTCTAATTTCTCCTTAATTTTTGTGCTTTTTTTTTTAAACATTTCTATTCAACATCGGAGGGCAGATGTTTATTAGTAGTTCGTTTGCCTTCATAAACCCCAACATGAGACTTAACGACACCAGCGACCCCGTCCTTCTGCTCTCCTGTTGGATCCTCACTGTGCTCTCAGATACTGCCAATGTCTCGGTTGCCCGGTTGTCAGTGTTTTAGGGAGAATCGGCACTTTTTTGGGGGGGCACCAGGAGCGGTCTGGGCATGCTCAGTCGATCTCAGAAAGAACTTTAAAATATATTTTCAGTTCCACTCTCTGCTCTGTCTGCGGGACCTTTTGAAGGCGGTAATATATCTCAAAATATCCAAACTGGTTAATAAGTGTGGCTGCAGGAAACTCTGAATCCTTGTAATTTCAAAGCTGTTTTACCCTCCGAAGCTCGGAGCGAATGAATCCTGCAGTCAGTCAGTCAGTCAGTCAGCAGTACGGATGTTAACCGGAGAAGTTGATGTGATGAACCGACTCGCTCGTTAATGTGTGAAGGTTCCTCAGATCAAAGCAGGCTGTCGAGTGGTTTTTAATCTATTTGATTTCAGGAAGAATTTCAATCCCAGCTTCTTGACTCAAATGGTTTCAGGCTGAACCGAGCAGACTTCTTTTAAACTCTAAACCTCCTCGGTGTGTGTGTGTTTTAAGAAATGAAGGAAATCCCACCATCAGATCAACAACCAGGGAATATAATCTATATAATCTGCATATAAAATTGAATTTCAAGAAGGAATAGTGACACAGATTTTTATGCAACAGAGACATTTTCCTTCGATTGTTCAACATCCGGGACCTGAAATGAGTTGTTTTAATGAGCTTTGATCTCTGGAGGAAACTTTACTGTTCATCCCCCTTTCTTCCTCCTTTCTTCCTCCTCCTCTTCATCCTCTGAGTTTGATTGTTAGCTAAAAACAGTCTTCTGAGACAAACAGCTTCTTTGAAATGACATCTGGGATGTTTTTTCCTCTATAAATAGGTCCCATAAATAGAAACAGAACAAAATAAAAGTGCCAGAGTTTAATTAGAAGAAAATTAGTCAAGTAAGCGAATCATAAATTCTTTTAATGGTTGGGATTCAGGGCTTTTGGGACTTTCGTATTAGTTCTTTTTTGTGTTAATATCCTCTGTCAACCTCAGAAAAAAAGGTGTTCTTAAAGTTTTCTATGAGTGTTTTTCAGCCCAGGTCCAAAAAGCCAGACAGCTGCAGAACAGCACCACATTAATATTAAAAAAAATAAATAAAAAAAACACCAACAACTGTATAAAAGAGAAAAAAAAGAGGCAAATGACAATCTTTAGAAAGGTGTAATTTGCTGTTTTAGCCATAATCAGAGCGTTCATACTCCAGAACTCCTCCTGTTGTTGTTGTCGTTGTTGTTGTTGTTGTTGTTAACGTCTCCACCGGCCGAGCAAACGACGGCCCCGACACATTTCTATCTGATTTCTATTTTTTAGTATTACATGATTAATTATTATTATTATTATTATTATTATCAATGTTCTGATTCTTCTTAATATTATTATTTTATAGATATATTTTGTAGTGCGAGTAAAAGTGGTCTTTTTTGGGGGGAAAAGATATTTTGTACAATATTCCAGCAGCCTATTACTGCACATTCCAAACATGGATGTCAACAGACCCGACCGGCGTCACCAGACACGTTTATAACGTGCAAACTGTTGTTTTTTTTGGTTTTTTTTGAGGAAATCTAAGCTGCATGTTGACTTTTACTGCTCTCCTCTTTACGTTGGTGTGTGTGATGCCGTATGCTTTACACTGTTTTTCCAAAAGTACACATTTTTATCTTTTTTAAAGGTTATGTTTACGCTTCACAGACTTCATGATCCGGCATTGATCTACTCTTAAAGATCTCTGGAGGCTGTAGAAACGAGGAGCTTTTTTTTTTTGTTGAGAAAGGTCACGGTGTCTTCGTGACCTCCTCGGAGGTAGAGACGTGGTTACGGATCTGGTATGTGGAGAGTCGTCCTTATCTTGCTGTGATATATAGCTTCTGTAAAGCTGCAGACCTTTTTAGTCTCCAGTGGAAAAAAAACGGTGCATGTTGAAGCTCCAAGCGGGGAAACTGTGAGATCAAGTTGTTTTTTTTTACTCAAAATGACCTTCGCAAACTCTCTGAAGATCTTTGCCCAAAGAGAAGTGTCTTTTGTTAGAAATGTAAAGGCTTTCCAGGAAGTAAAGTGTTTAAGTCTTTCAATCAGTTCTAGGAAGCCAGTCTGCTCTCAGTTGAATGAGAATAACATCAATCAGCTGTATAACCAGGATCTTCACACCACTTTGAGGTTTTGTACCCAAAAAGTCACATTTAAAGATGTTGACTCTGAAGAAAACCATAATCCGACCTTGAAAAAACCCATCCTGTGTGATATATATGTGCAATTATAGAACATGAACAACTCTTTGGGTCGTTAAACTCCCAAAATTTCCAGAAACGTACACATGATGTGATGTTAACGGCGGCCGGCAGACAGACAGGTTTCATATCACATGTGGTCGTCGAGAACAGATTCTGACGCTGCAGGATCATTAAATCCGTTTTTAGAGACGTTAGAAACCGTCGGTCAGGTGAGCGCTGATGCCGGTCGGGTCTCTGCGTAACGATTCACACACTTCTTCTTGAACCAGTCTGGTCAAAATGTAAAGCTCAACACACACAAACAAACACAAACACATATTTTTAAAAAATGAAAGGAGAGAAAAAGTAATGGAGCTTTTTTTATTTTTCTATCAGGACACGGTGTACAGCTACTCTTGTCAAAATACAAAAAAAAATGGCTTCCTGAGCCGTTTGTTTTACTGTTTTTTTGTTTTTTGTTCTGTTTTTGGTGCTTTAGATTCCTTCATTTTCTAATTTTAGCTTTTTTTTTTTTCCTTTCTCTCTCTTTCTGTCTTCACCTGACTTTGTACCGGACTCTTGATTGTCTTGATTTCCTCCGCCGGGGCTTTGTACCTACAGTAATACCAATGTGAAACCTGTATTCTCCTCATGATTTGACTCAGTGGAAGTGTGATGTTTACATGTACAGATTTTTGCGATTCTTTCTGGGTTTTTTTTTTTTTGTTAATTTTTTTTGTTTTATGTTTCGTTCCTCTCATCTCTAACCCCCCCCCCATCCCCTCACCTCCCACCTCGCTCTTTCTCTTTTTCCCCCTCACATCCCTGTTTTGATTTAATCTGACTCCTTCCTGACACGCTGAAGGGAAATGGGACTGCGTCCAATTACAATTATCACCATTATTCACATAAACCTGTCGCTCGAGGGGGCACGTTGACATTTTGAATTTCAGACGCTCACTTTTCTTCACCTGCTGAGATTTTTTTTAGTTGTTTTGTTTGTTTGTTTTTTAATCCTGCATCTGTTTAGAAATGCCTTGTTAGCATTTAGTTAGCATCCATCAGTTGTTTGAGGAATGCTAACAGCTAGTTTGTGCGGTTTTCAGTTCACTGTGGAGGAAAATGTGTAAAAACTTTCGGTGAAGAAACGGCTGAAATTGAAAACAGCGAGGTGTCTCTGTATGAAATCGATGGAGTGGGAGGGAGGGAGGGAAGGGGAGGGGGGGTCGAGTTGTGTGCTCGTTTTGGCTCTGGAAGGGGATGTGGGGGGGGGGGTGGGGGCTGACCTTTGACCTCTCGGCTAACTCCACAGCACACAAATCACAGTGGGGCCACACAATGACGCCTCCGCTGGTGCGACCACGATCCGGTGGAGATGATTCTTCAGTGAATGATAAGCCATGACGGACCCTGTGTGTCGGGTCTCTTAGTCTATTAGTATATTTAGCAAAACTTTAAAAACTGCAGATGACAAAACTTCAACCTCAGGAAAAAAAAAAAAAAAAAAAAAAAAAAGGACATCACTTTTGTAAAAACATGTCTAACTGAAGGCCCATTTCCCTCTCTCTTTGATACCATATAAATTATATCAAAATTCTTTTTATATTTATTGTGTTTATTATTATTATTATTATTATATATAACAGTGAATTACTTTTTTTCCAGTACCTGTGGCTAAATATTTTGATTCTTTAGAAAAGTGTTGATAATATATGTGAAGCAACTTAAACGATCGAGGAAAAAAAAAAAAAGAAGAAATCTAGGTTGTTTTTTTTTTTGTTTTTGTTTTTGTTTGTTTTTTTTCAGTTTTGTTGACTACGTTCGAGCGGTACGGGTGTGTTTGTTTAACCTAACAACGAGAACATATCACTCTGGTCCATGACAAAGAAACCAATGATCGAAAAACTGAGCTTTCTTTTGTGTGATGTCACTGCTAAGGCTGAAATGTTTCTGGACTTTAAAAAAAAAAAAAATTGTGACCATTTAGTTTGTTTTTGTTTTTTTTTTTGGTTTGTTTTTCTCCTGAGCTGTACATCACAAAGCTAAATATACTAATAAAACTGTGTGCTATCTATCAAACAGAACGGTTTTTATCTTCTTGGTTATTTCACGCTGTCGTCTAAACCTGCATCTATCAGACCCCGTTTCCTGATAACCATCGATCTTAGACAAGTTCTCAAGTCTGACTGTTTTTTTCTTGCTGTAATCATTCCTCCTGTTCATATTGACCATTAGAAGATCCCTTCATAATGCACTTACAATGGAAGTGATGTATTTAAAAGTTTATCTGAAGCTAATATGAAGCTTCAGCGTCCAAATGAGTCAAATCAAGTAGATATCTTTCAACGTTACAGTCTTTTTAGTGCCAAAGTCCCTCTTTTTGTTACTATACTTCCACCTGCAGCTCAACAGGGAAACACTGTCCGAGGAAACACAAAGAGGGAATTTGATGCTAAAAAGACTGTAAATGTGTCAGATATCCACTTGATATGACTAACTCAGACTGCTGAAGCTGAATATAAGCTTCAACTTTTAAATGACTGTGTGGACACACTGTGGATTTTATCCTCCATCACTTCCATTGAAAGCACATTTGAAGGATCTTTTAATATCCAGTATGAACAGGAGGAATGATTACAGTGAGGAAAACCTCTTTCACTGTTCATATGGACACCTGACTGATGTTTTAAGACACACTTGAAAAATTGTGAACCTGCCCTTTAAATTTCTTCACACGTTTCTCAGAGCGAGAGTACAAACACACATTTAAAAAGCTCCTTAATCTCGGCTGTCTGAGGTGATGAAATGATGCTGAAAACACTTTCAAGTAACACATTTAACTGTCTGTAAGATGTGCTGTATATCAAAAACACTTCACAAGTAGTAAATGTTGTTATCTAAGCAATTAAATATTTTCTAGTTGGAATTATTCAGTATGAAAATGAAGCTTAATGTGCAGTAAACAGTCTTTATAATTCATGTTACTGGGTAGACGTCAGTTTAAAGGCTGTGACACACAAGCCGACTGTTGCATCACCTCACGTCGACTGTGTCTGGGCCAAAAAGTTGCTCTTGAACACACTACAAAGACTACAGCCGACGGCCAACTAGCCTAAGTTACTCTGAAGATCATGTTAAAGCTAATATGAGGCAGTGGAGGTTCATTCACAATGTCAGTCATTCTATATCTGTATCAGACCAGCTGTATATAATCATGTAGCAAACAATACACACAATCAGTGTGCAGAACACACACACATCAAAGTGATTCAGGTGTTTGTCATTAAATAAAAAGTCTTTGTCCTTCCTGCAGGTGTGGCTGCTGTATTTGGAAGGACAATGACTATTTATTCAATGACGCACACATGAATCACTTTGATGTCTCTGTATTTGATGAAGAGCCAATTTTGGGCTTCAATCATTGTCCTTTTTATGACGTGTAATAAAGAAGAATCATTTTCAGGGAGCATTTTACAGTGTAAACACATAGAAACACAGTAGTGGAAGAAAATCCTTTACTGAAGTCAAAACACCACCAGCAGCAGAATACAGGTAAAGTATTGCAGTAAAAGTACATAAGTATTATGAGCTTGATGTAGTTAAAGTATTGCAGTAAAAGTACATCAGTATTATGAGCTTGATGTAGTTAAAGTATTGCAGTAAAAGTACATCAGTATTATGAGCTTGATGTAGTTAAAGTATTGCAGTAAAAGTACATAAGTATTATGAGCTTGATGTAGTTAAAGTATTGCAGTAAAAGTACATAAGTATTATGAGCTTGATGTAGTTAAAGTATTGCAGTAAAAGTACATAAGTATTATGAGCTTGATGTAGTTAAAGTATTGCAGTAAAAGTAGTGGTTTGGTCCCTCTGACTGATATATTATTATATATGACATCATTAGATTATTAATAGTGAAGCATCAGTGTTAGAGCAGCATGTTACTGTTGTAGCTGCTGGAGGTGGAGCTAGTTTACACTACTTTATATACAGTTAGCTAGTTTAGTCCAGTGGTTCCCAACCTAGGGGTCGGGCCCCTCCAAAGGGTCAGCAGATAAATCTGAGGGGTGGTGAGATGATTAATGGGAGAGGAAAGAAGAAAAAACAAAGTTCTGATACACAAATGTGTTTTCAGTTTTTGGACTTTTTCTCTAATCTTTGATTTTTGCTGAAATATTGGATCATTTGAACATTTATGTAAATGAAAGCATGTGAGAAGTTTAGAGGGAAAAATCACTATTTGGTGGAGCTGTTAACAACTCATAGACATGTGAAATGTGACCCCGACTACACACTGCTTTTTAAAAGCTTGTTATATTATCTATTGTGTCAAATCTTCATCTGAAAAGTAACTAAAGCTGTCAAATAAATGTAGTGGAGTAGAAAGTACAATATTTCCCTCTAGTGTAGTGGAGTGGAAGTAGAAAGTAGCATCACATGGATGGATCTTCTCTCGAGCTGAGGAAGAGTCATTAGATGCCTTAAGATGCTTTTAGTAAACAGGATCCTGGTTTTTCACTCACCTTGATGTGAGGACTCAAAGATTTCAGACGGATCACTCTTCAGTTCTGCAAACATTTCTTCTAGTTGCAAGGGTTCAAAGCCTTCGTCCTTCTCATCTGTTTTTTTTTTTTTTGTAGGGCAGGAAACCCACTCAGCTTTCAACATGGTGAAACCCTCCAGTCTGAGATATAGAGACTGTTCATTAGACTTGTAGTCTCTGCTGTAACGAAGGCTTTAACGAGTCAACATGTACAAAGAAACTGAGCCTTTCAAGAACTTAAAGCCGCTGTTCCAACGGAAAAAGATTTAAGATTAGAGCTCAAACTGAAAAGCTTTCATGTTGGATTTGGATCATTTTTAGTTAAAGTTTACTTAAACTTTTCCTGCTTTGATGAAAAGTTAACAGTATGTGATCATGAGACCTTCAGATGGTGATAATCAACTGTTTGAATGTGGGGAGCCGCCTGGTTACTGGAAGGAAATACTTCTTTCAGTGTATTTAAAGAGTAAAGCTGGTGAAATACTGTGTTTTTCACCGATGTGTTGGTCTGTTTCTCAGCTCCATTATTAGTTCCTACTGAAGACGTAAATCTTTCAAAATGGCTACAGTGTTTTTTATGAAAGGCTGACTAATTTCCTAAACCAGCTGAGCACTGTAGTGTTTAGCAAACATTAGCCAGACAGGAATAAATGATGCGTTTATTGGGGACTATTTCAGCAGCGGATGAATCCACATTTGGTGCTTTAGTGAGTGTTTCTGGCAGCAGAAAGATGTGAGTGTGTTTGATTCAGTCAAAATAAACTACAGTGTGAATGTGGTTTACTGATATGTTTTTCATGGATCTCTATGGCACAGAGGATGAAGATATATCAGGCTTTGGATGCAAACGCAATACTTGTTAGTAGATCGATGTCTTGTTCGTCTTTGGGCTTTTGAAAATAATATATAAAATATCCTCAGACTTTTCTGTTATTCTCTGAATCATTGTGTTTTTCTCTGATGACTTCATATTTGATATTTGTTAA
Source organism: Thunnus albacares (assembly GCF_914725855.1). Lineage (NCBI taxonomy): Eukaryota > Metazoa > Chordata > Actinopteri > Scombriformes > Scombridae > Thunnus > Thunnus albacares. The sequence goes on along the minus strand of NC_058110.1, from coordinate 32,143,465 downwards.
AATAACAAGACAACAACAACTAGAGGAAATACTCCCATGACTGCTGTCTGCCAGTCAAGATCATTTACAGGAGTATCTGATCATGTGCCAACAGCCTGCAGGCAAAGACTCCACCCACTGATAATCACTTCTTTGAAGCAGCTGTAATCTATATTTTTATAATAACATTTAATGTGATGTGAGAAGCTCGTATCGGCTTTACGGAGCTTTATAGTGAGTTTCAGCTCATTGTTTATCTGTCCGGCTGCAACTTTACTGCCTTGGTTCACTCTCAGCGCTCTCATCGCGTCGTTTTGGGCTGCAGCAGGCAGCTGTTTTTAGAGAAAGAGCTCTAAAAAGTCACTGTACACTACCTGCTCAGCACCAAAACGGCAAACAGACACAGTTAGCTGTAGACTAGCTGGTGAACATAGTGGAGCGTTTAGCAGCTAAAGAGCCAGATGTTTCCCTCAGGAGTTGGTGGAGAACAAAAACAGAGCTAAAAGAAAGTGACTATTGGACAGAAACACGACTCCAGATGAATGATAATGTTGCTCCGTAACTGCTGGATGTGGAAATAAGTTCAATATATTAACTTAAAAGGTGACGATGTGTCAGAGTTGTGCTTGTTTCTGCTGCCCCCAAGTGGCCAAAAAATCAGTTATTGCAGGTTTAATCGCTGAAATCAGCTGCTGTGAGCTGATTTAGAATAAAGTTAGAATAAGGACCTGCAGATTTACAGCATGTGTCTCCAAAATGAATCATATATATCCTTGTTAAATGATTATTCTTTTTGTGGGGGTTAAACTTTAATCACAGCTTCACTTCACTGCTCCAAAACCTAAAAAAGTCAAGTCTAGTCTACTTTAGAGCGAGTGAATGTGTGATGTTCCTCTATGATTCAGAGACTCATGGGTGCTTTTTACACTTAAGGTCTAGCAGCAGCTTTAAACAGAGTTCACTGGTGCATCATCAATATGTTGTGTTCAGTTCATCGCAGAGGTTACTTTGTGGTGCAGAGCTGTGATTTATTTGTATCCTTTGCGGGTTTCTGCTGCAATGATGCAGAAATAAAGACACAAGGGAGGAAAAAATCTACAAACACTGCAGTCATTGGCCTCCACAGCCTGTAAATAATAAGCCCAGAAGAAGAGATGAAAATACTCCATCAGTATCTCTGACTCTCATATCTGATGTTACAGTCATTTAGTTTTATTGATCCTGATCATTCAGATTTACGATTATACACAAACTACGTTTGATGTTCATGACGCCAAAAGTATTGGACTCACAGAATAAGTTCACATTGTTTCATGTCGGTCATAAAACAACAGTCAGATGTCTGTAAACACTGAAACAGGTTTTGCTTGTTGTAATTGTTCCTCTTGTTCAGACTACCTACTGTATATATGGAAAGCCAGAGGGGTCAAAAACGCACGAAACTGTCATCTGAAGTCACTCGTTACCACATTCTTAAAGGTATAATATGTAATTATTCCACATTAAAATGTCTAAAAACAACTAGACCTATGTTATATATGTTGTTGAGTTGTGTACTTACATTATCCCAAATGTTTCCAACAATTTTCAAACTCAGAGAAATCTGTAATTTAATCAAAGTAACGGACCGTTTCATTTGGTCGCATGTCAACGGCGTCATACCTCCTCTACCAAAGAGTAAACACGCACTAGATGCATACGGCGGCGCTGTGTTTGTCTGCTACAATGGCGTCTACCAAAGAGTAACTTACACACATACAAGATAATACATCGGTGTTGTGGTTGTTCCACACAAACTGTTATAAATGGACTTTTATTCAGTTTTAAGCCACATTTTCATGATAAATTTAGGTATTTTTTAACTATATCTTTTAGCCAGAAGAAGGATTTTAGTCATTGGACGTCTGGATTTTAAGTTATCAGAGAAATAAACTGGACAAACGTTAGCAGCAGCTCGGCTAACAGCCCCTCCAGGAAGTCCGGTGGTCACCAAACATCGTCGGAGAAATATTGATTTTTTTTTTTTGGTGAAACAGCTTTAATTAGTATTTTAACGATTTTAACCTGTGTGTACGTTTGGTCTGGAGAGGAGGAGACCTCTGCGGGTAAAAACATCCCAAATGATGAACACCGGAGTAATCCTATCCCGGTGAAGCTGGTTATTCAACAACGAAGACAACAACTCCCATGATCCCTTGCTACTTCACACCGTCATCACACTCCGTCTTTTGTTATTGTTTTGATTGAGAGGCGCCTAGCGACTGAAATTACATATTGTGCGTTTAACTTGTGAAAAGTATCTGATTTGTCTTTTCTGGCAGCAAATGTGCACCACCGTGCCCAAGACTCACACATGTTAAGAACGTGTGACTTCAGATGACAATGTATGCATGTGTTTTTGGCCCTTCTGGCTTTCCATATACTGGCCACTAAGGATTGAATGGTAGAAATGGGAACGATTCCTATGTTTACAAACTGTGAGTGATTACAGAGTTTGTTGATTGAGGCTTAAAAATAGTGTGCAATGACAACGTTACACCATATCCAGTAAATGTGGGTTTAATCTCCTTTAATGACGGATTTCGGTTGATGTGTTGCTTCCATATTTGCTTGATTTTCATGCAGTTCTGTATTATGAAGCGCCAAGCCAAGAAAAATATGAGTTTCATAGTCGTAATTACAACTTGAATGTTTACACCAGCCCTGTTTACAAGTCTCATAATTACGATCATGTTGATATGACATGAATGTTGCGTAAGAGATCCCAGATGAAGTATCATCAGCTGGTGACAACTAACACGTCTTGCAGGGCTGTGAGGAAGAGACAGACCCAACCTGATCTGCACAGACAGCCTGCAGCTCAAACACCTCCGTAAACATGTCACATATACCTGCTCACGTTGCCAGTCACAGAGAAGACGCATGAAAGTAAAAACAGAACAACTGTTTAACTGAAAGATATGCAGTGTTTGGAATTAAAATCACAGAATAGCTAAACTGTATTCAGCTGAAATGTTAACTGTAAAAAGAGCCTCGACTATGTTTAGAAACATTGTCATGCAGCCTGTTATGTGGTGGAGTTTGCTATACAGTTGTGCTTTTTTTGTGCTATTGCATCTTAGCATATGAATGTAACGTGTTTCAGCGTATGATATAAACTACCTTTTCCTCTTTGGTAGACACAGGATGCTAAAATAATCCTTTGACATGCTGCCAGTCTAAAGTTTTTAGCTAGCTACAGGCACTCTATTAGCATTTCAGCTCTTGGTTGCATATTATAGCGTCGATTGTTTTCCCCTCTGGCAGGTGTGTCTGTCTCTATGTCTGCAGTGTTGGGCATTGATTGACAGCTGTGATTGACAGCTGGCTCACCTGCTGCTCCCCCGTCACTTACATTGGAAGGAAGCCAGTACAGACAGGAGGAATGATAACAACAAGGAGAACCTGTATCTATAGACAGGATGTTAGTATCGTTTTAAGCCAGACTTTAAAAAATGTGAACTTAACCTTTAAGTACAAGTAGCTTTACTGCCAGGAAAAAAAAGATCAAGCTGGTGAAACCTTCAAAGTGAATAAAACTGTTTATTATAAAATAATCATGAGTCAATACGAAGACTTACATCTGAGAAAGAGTGAAGTGTTTCCATGATGTGAAAAGGAACATAAGCAGAGTAGAAGCTGTAGGAAGGTTCAAGTGTTTAGCAAACAAACTCCACCGTTTACTCAACGTCAATGACCTTCAGGGAAAAATTAGTTTGACAGATAAAACTGTGCTGGAGCCAAAAGGCGTATCACACACACGCGCGCGCGCGCATACACACACAATAAGGCTTACCCGGTTGCCCGGGGCGAGTAAAACGCCACGTCAGGCTAGTAAAAGAAAAATTAAGTAAAAAGTGTTTCAATCATCGTGGTATTTCTTAAATGATGTTCTCTCTCTGGCACGCGGCATTGGCCCCTCCCTCCCTTTGCATGCATCGGAGACTGTTGGCACGCGCCAATGAAGAATTGAGAAGGTTAGTAGTATGATGCGTGAAACAAACAGCCCTCAGGGTCATGTGACGGATGTCAAACAGAGGAATCAGTGGAGCAGATAATGTTTCACTGCCTGAAACACTCTGAGAACAAGAAACATTAAAGAAGGAAGCTGAGTGGAAGAAATAAGAAAGTCTGTTCCATTATTTCACAGAAAACCGGGGATGGATCAAACCATTTATTAATATGCAAGAATGTTTGTTGCTTCATATCCATAAAACTCTGTGTCCTTGTTCTGTTTCATTTACTTAAAGATTAAACATGACAATTATCTTTACGCTTTGTTGTTAATTGATAACTGCTGATAAATAAAACAGTTTGTATTGGGGCAAATAAAATCTGAATGTGGGCGAGTAGATTTTCTTGCAAGTGGGTCACTTTGAATAATTGACTTCCATTCATTGTGGTCAGCCTAACCAAAAACCCGAACCCTAAACCCGAACCAGGACCTCAGAACTGACGTCGGTGTTTTTACCGGAAAAGGTCCCCGAGAGGTAACACAACCGCACACATTTTCTCTCTCTCTCTCTCTCTCTCTCTCTCTCTCTCTCTCTCTCTCTCTCTCTCTCTCTCTCTCTCTCTCTGTCATATACACACCCATCAGGATCCTCCTCCCCCTCAGCTCGCAGGTGTTTCAGCAGCAGGAGGTGATCGGAGCGCCAAACCCAAACTTTTTACGCACCGTGCTGCTGTTGCTGTCGCTTCACCTTTCCTTCTTCTTCGGCGGTTTTTTTTTACACCTGAACATCAACAGCTGCAGCATTTTTTTTCTCGTTCACACCAGATTACAATGGATTAACATTTTTTTTCCGGGAAGCATGCTTACATTCTCGGTTCGTCCGGGGTCGCGACGCCGAGTGTTTGCAGGGAACAGATCCGACTTGGATGGCGTCCATTCCCGTTTCCGCATTCCCGCGGCCGCCGTGCGCACTGCAGGCGCGGAGCTCAAATCCATGATCTCAACAGAAAAAACCGGTTCCTCCGGCTAATCTACCCAACTATTGCTGGCGGTGCATTATGTTTCCAGCCCGTGGAAGAGAGCTACACCGGAGGACTGAACAGCAGGTGACTGTAGGCTGTAAAAGGTTGTTGTCAGCGGATTGATTAACCCTGAAGCGCGTCGTATCGATCGGTGTTATAATAAAGCCTGGAATAAACCCGCCGCCGCGCTCCTTCATGTCCCGGGATGGAGAGTTGCTGTCGCTCCTGTATGCCGTGTTTAAACCGGCTCTGGAACTGGGTATGGCCGGAGTTCCGCTACCCAAACGTCCCCAACCACAACCATGTCATCGCCAACCCGGCGGCGCAGTCCGCAGAGATCCGCACCGTGTCGGGCGACATCCGCGTCCCTTCGCCCAAGAAGCGACCGGTGCAGCTGTACGCGGCGCTCTTCGACTTCGAGGCCCGCAGCGACGACGAGCTGACGGTCAAGGAGGGGGACAAGCTGTCGGTGATCGAGAAGCGAGGGGAGTACGTGCTGGCCAAGAAGCTGACCGGGTCTCTGGAGTCCGGATTGATCCCGGCGAACTACGTGGCTCTGCTGCAGGACGAGTTCGCCAAACACAAGTGAGTGTTGGAACAAAAGAAACACATCATCTGATCTTAGTGATTGTCTAAATGTCATCTGATCCTTCACTCCCAGGTTGTGTTTAATGGTGCTGATGTGGGAGCTGCTCTTTAATCTGCTGTTTCACCTGCTGCTGCATCAAAAAAACATCAAATAAATCCTCCAAATATAAAGAAATTACAGCACAGACACAGACTGATGTGTGAATTATGGACAGGAAGTTCAACTGGATATGAAAATAATAATAAATCCAGTTTCTTTGTTAGATTTATAAGGGAGATTGATCCAGGAAATGCAGTGAAAGGACACTGAGACATCCTGGAAATAAAAGCTGATAACTGACCGAGCTTTGACCTGCTGTGTTGATTTCATCACAGTTTCATTCTCAGCTGGTTAAAAACTGACTAGATTACAAAAGTCTTACAGGACAAATGATGTCAGATGACCTCAAGTGACACATCTGGGCTTTGAATGTCCTTCCTAAGAAAATTTCTCTCATAAATCCTGAAATAATCGGTCTATTAATCGATTAGCCCATTGACAGGAAACTAATAGTGAAACCTTTTTCATTTAACTTACATATATAATTTACGATTCCAGTTCTCCACTGTGCAGAATTTGCACATTTTTGAGTTGTATACAAGAGCAGAAATGATTAGTTGAACATGAATAAGCAGCGTTGATAGTCGATTAATCGTTGAAGTAACATTTAAATTAATATTTCATTAATCCCAGCTTCTGACATGTGAATAATTTCTGGTTTTCTGTGATACTGAACTGAATATCTTCGGGTTTTGGACTGTTGGTCGGACTCTGGAGACGTGTAATTGGCATTTTTGTTGACATTTTAAAGATCAAACTTGATTTAATTGAGAAAATAACTGGTATTGAATAATTGGTAAATAATTAGTTGCAGTTAGGGCTGCAACTAATGATCATTATTGATTAATCTGCTGATTATTTTTCCTCATCAGTGTTGCAGAGCCCTAGTAGACGTCTTCAGATGTCTCGTTGTGTTCGACCAACAGTTCAAAAACCAGAAACATTCAGTTTATTGTCATGTGTGACAAAGAAAAGCATCAAATCCTCACATTTGAGAAGCTAACACCAGCAAATGTGACATTTTTTACTTAAAAACACGTCTAAAACAATTATTCAATTATTTAAATTGTTGCATTAGTTTGAAATTTTAAAGATGTTAATTTTAGGAACCTTTAACAGATGTATTTCAGCTCTAATTATAAATATAAAAAGTAGAAACTGACATCTATTTCTAGCTTCCTTTACAGCCTTTAGGAGCTCGAGATGTTCAGCAGTCAAAGCAAAGTTTAACACAAATCTTTGGAGGTGAAACAGAGAAACAGTTTCTGCTGCCGTCGAGACAGACTGGAGCTAAATGTAGCCGAGCGGCTGCATTCGTTCACCGCCCAGCAGCTGCAGGGCCTCCATTATTCATTCAGCCTGCAGGGAATCATCATGTTTCAGCTGAGCTCTCACTCCAAAGCTGACTTCACTGTCTGCTGACACCGACTCCGCACGTCCCACGGTCCTCGAACACACCACGAGAACTGAAGATACAGATCAGTGGAGGATGTTTGTCTCTGATTCACAGAAAAGTCCTTTATATTCAGTCATTTTAGTCATTTTTTATAAAAGGAAAAATACAAAAAAATGTGGTTGCAGCTTCTCAAATGTGATGATTTTAAACTTTTGTGCAGCAGCAATCTGAATCTTTTGGTTTTGGATTGTTTATCAGACAAAACAAGACAATTAAAGGCACCAAATCGGGCTCTAAGACATTATAACGGATATTTTTCAGACAAGTTAATTCATTGAGAAAATAGTCCACAGATTTATTAATAATGAAAATAATAGTTGCAGCCCTGAAGATTTTTAGAGTGTTATATTGTGTTTTTAGAGTAAAAATGGTTAAAATCAAGGCACATTTGTGCTATTTTTATAACAACCTGAAAGATAAAACCAACAGTTTTCTTAAAATAATCCTATTGTTTGTCTCAGTTTGTACTTTCTGCTCTTGATGATCTCCTGTCGCACCATTAAAACACACCTGAAGGCAGCTGTCAGAGAACTTCCTACTATTTTAAGATCTTTTAAAGGGAAAGTGAAAGTATGTTCTGGTGTTTGTCTGACCTTGTTTGTACAGGAAGGATCAGACGTGTTGGATTAGACAGACAGATACATGATTGATTGATTTGACATTAATGAAGGTAGATGAGAGATATTAAGCAGTGCTGACATACAGTTACAATTATCAAGGATGCAAAACACACAAAAACTAAAAGCTTGTTTCTATTTGTGGTCTTTGTTTGACAAAGAACAAAACAGGTTAAAAACCTGCTGCTTTGAGAGTCCAGGAGAACTTCAGTGATGTATAAAAATCAATAATTAACCATGAAGCTCATTAATCTGAGAGCAATAACATTATCTTGTTGCATAATTACAGGCAGACTGTAGCAGTCTGTGTGTTTTATACAGTACAGACAGTGAAGAATAAACTGGGAGAATGTATATTTTCATATTACAGTAAATAGACAAAAACACATTTATGACAAACAAGGACACAGTTTGTTTAATAGTGTAGTTTCATAGTTTTCCTTTAATGTTAATGTGTTGCTCAAAAAATCAGGATTAATTGTAGATTGAATAATCTGACTGGCTAATAATCTGCAGATGAATAAACAGAAAAGTTTTATCTGATGTCATCACGGGCTCCAGGAAATTATAATGAGCATTTCTGACTATTTTCTGACATTTTGTAAAACGACAATATTAGTTGAGAAAATCATCAACAGATTAATCGTTAATGGATCCAAAAATGTATCCAAATTTATAACATTTTAATATTTTTTTTCTTTTTTATCTAAACTATATTCAAACAGTTTGTCTACAGTGTAATGTTTATATTATCCTAAAGTTTTTTGGTCATTTTACAAACAAAATGCCAAAAATTATCTGGTCCCAGCATCTCAAATGTTAAGATTTCACTGTAAATGATATTAAGATGTTATTTTAAGAATGTCTTAGTTGTATAAATAAATGGAAAATTAATCATTAATGGAAATAATCTTCCCAAATTGTTCTACAGTGTAATATTCCCATAGAAGATTATAGTATTAGTAATGAGTTTATAGTGACTGTATCCATATTTTCTTTATTTTTTATCTAAACTGATAATATATATATATATATATATATATATATATATATATATATATATATATATACACACACTGTATAACTACAGTTTCTCTACAGTGAGTCTTTGAGTTTTTCCTCCTTCGGCGTCTCGTCGTTCTTGAGTCACTGCTTGTTAGTTTCAGTGAAACCTGAGCAGACCCGCCCTCTCTGATAATGTAGAGTAAATACAGGTCAGCAAACAGGCAGGACCGAACTTACTGCAACTCTTAAACACTTCACCAAACTGTCTCAAGACTTTAATTTATATTCAGGATAAATTCAACAAAAAAATAATTCACTTCTGTGTGATTCTGTTCTGTTCTGAGTTTAGTGACTAAAATAGAAGCTAATAGTCAGTAAAAGATTCAGAGAAGATGAAACTTTACAGCAGGAAACTTCAGGAGCTTTCTGAGTCAATATTTCATATTAAAACACTCAAAGCTGTAATTAATGATTATTCTTTATTAATCAATTAACCATTTGGTTCATAAATATGTCAGAAAATAGTCAAAAATGTCCGTTACAGTTTCCTGAAGTAAAGGTGAATCTTTAAATTGATTGTTTTGTTTCACCAAAACCTAAAATACATTCACTATCGATTAATCTGACGATTATTTTAATTGATTGGTTGTTTGGTCTATAAAATGTCAGAAAATAGTAAAAAATGTTCATCACTGTTTCTTAAAGTTCTGAGGAGCTGCAATCAGAGAATTTACATTTTCTTTCTTAAAAACTGACTCAAAATGATTAATTGATTATAAAAATAGCTGACTATTAATTTTCTGTCTACTCGACTAATCGGTGAACAGTTGAAGTTTTACAGTTTACAATCACAAAAGTCAAAGTTAAGCTGCAAATCTTCACAGTCAAGACGCTGGAAATGTTATTAAAATAGTTGCAGATTATTTGTCTGTCGATCAACCAATTGATTAATCGACTGATCGTTGCAGCTCTAAAAACATTCTCACAGGGTAAAATAACACAATAAACATATTTGGAAAATTTGTTTTGGACTTTGATGTTAAAATGATGCAGCTGTAGTTTTAACTCCACCCTCACAAAACACTCGACAACAAAAAAAAAAACAACAAAAAACTGTAAATTGTGTTTTTATATGTATTTATTTTAGAGGTGAAACAATAAATCGATCAACATTAGATGTATTTAAGTGTATTTATGGCTCGAATCATAAGAGGTTCAAAGTTTAAAACTGTCTTTATAACATTTTCCTTCTTTACTGTGTAACCGTCAGCTTGCGATGTGCAGAACGTTGTTATCTACGTCATGTGATCTGTGTTTTGCTTCTGTGTGTGCAGGCTTCTGCATGTCTGCTCTCACATGTTTCTTCTTCCTGTCGTCTTGTGTTTCATTCCTTCACATTCTGTCTGATCATCCATTCATTCATCCCGCCGTGTGTCCGTGTGTGTGTGTCCCCGTGGGTGTGTGCGTCTCTTCTCTGTGCAGGTGGTACTATGGGAACATAAACCGTGTGAAAGCTGAGAAGCTGCTGCTTGCTTCCCAAAACAAAGATGGCTCCTTCCTGGTTCGCATCAGCGAGAGTCACAGTGACGAGTACACCATCTCCGGTAAGCACCGACGCCACCCGTTCACCCTCGACAGTGACCTCTGACCCCTTGTTTCCTCCCTCATTTCTTTCTTTTTTCCGCTCATCGCAGCGTCTTTCTCTCCGTCTTTACTGTGGAGAGAAACCTCCAGTAGATTCCCGCTGTAGCTCGTATCGTTTCTTTCTCTTTCACCCACTCACACACGCAGCGATGGCGGCGGGCTGGCCTGACTGTCGGGAGCAATTTAGGGTTCGGTTTCAGTGTTTTGCCCGAGGACACTTACAGGATGTTGACAGGAGGAGTGTCGTAAACAAGTTGTAAAAATAGATTCTCATACTCTACATGTAAGGTTTGCAAACTTCTCTTATTTAAAGAGGACGTATCCTGCACATTTCCAGCTCTATATTTTCATTCTGGGGTTCTGCTGGAATAACTTTGTATGATTTAGAGCTCAAAAAACTCCTTATTTATCTTCTACTGGCCCTTTATGCAGCGCCTCAGTTCAGCCTCTGTCTGAAACGGGCTGTTTTAGCTCCTGTCTCTTTAAGGCCCGCCCCCTGATGAGCCCACTCTGTTCTGATTGGTCAGCTGTTGGAAGCTGCTCCTCGGCAGCTCGACATCAGACATTAATCACAAAATATTAACTTCTCAAATACATCCGTACATGTTCGAACCGGAATTCGATCCGACCAGTGCGAATAAACCATCATAAACTAATCGTTCAGGGCAGGTTGACGCCCTGAGTTTTGACTTGCAGGGAGTATTTCTACATACTTTAACCTAAAGTTTTGGAACTTTGACCGTGTTTAACAAAGATATTGCACATCATAACAGTATATAAATGACAGAACACCAGAAAAAGCATAATATGTCCCTTTCAACAATGAAGGATATTATAGAAACTCTATGGTGGCCCCTGAGGACAAAATACATACAAAAGTAAAAACACAAACATTAAGAGAAATGCAACTATGTGTGGAATAAAAATGACAATATCTCTGGTTCTGCTGCATTGTTTTGTTTCCATCATGTTACGTTACATGAATGCAATGTTAAATTTGTATGTTTTTCAGTAATTACCGCATTTCCTTAAAGTGGCAAAACTCAATACTCCAGATGAATCATAATGTTGCTCCGTAACTGCTGGATGTGGAAATTAAAACACAGATTAGGAAACATTTGACAGCAAGTTCAGAACATCAAGAAACAAAACTGTTCAGAACAAAATGTCTTCAACACAAAAGACACTAAAACCTCGTAAACAAAGACAGAATGTTCTAATATCTGAGTCACACGTCCAGACTGTCAACACCCAAATAAACCTTGTTCATTTTTAAACTTTAATAACGAGCGAGCGACGTGTTTGTCAGTCGTCATCGACGCCTTCGTTCTGTTTCTGTCTTCTGTGTTTTTCTTTCTGTTGTGAATTTAGTGAACGTTTGTTTGGTGTTTTTTCTTTTTCTAAACGCTCCCGATGTGTTGTCAGAGTGATGAAGATGTTCTCTCCATTCGCTCGTGTTTTCTTTAAGTTGCAGAGGGAATCCTTCTTCACCTCCTCCTCCTCCTCCCCCTCATCTCTCCTGTCCTCCATCCGTCTCCATCACCTCCTCCTCCTCCACCCCCCTCCACACACACACCAACCTTTCAAGGTCTGCAGCCGCTGTCAACCTTAATCTCCCTCTCTTCGATTTTTCTCTCTCTCCTCTCGTCTTTGCCGTGAGGTGACACATCGTGCCCTCAGGCAGCCATGTTGGAAGTCCGCAGTCCACGACAACAACAACAACAACAGCTGCTGATAACGTTCTTAAGATGATACGACTCAGTGTCGAATAGAAAAAAAGTCAATTACTGTCAAGATTTTTTTTTTTTTGATTTGGAGCTGATTGACTCATCATCTCACTGTACAGTCAAGTATTTCCAGATTTGCTGGTTAGATACAGTTAAAGATTATTGATTTAACCTCATACCAGTACAGGGAGGAACACACCGTCATCTGTTTACTTTATTGAAATGTTTTTACTGCAGTTAAATGGTGACTGACATGAGAGTAATGGAGCCAGAAAGCCTCTTTGTGACGTGTATGTAAGAGAAACAGAGAGAGATAAAACTAGTTGTTGGTGCTGATGTTTATTTATGTTTGTTCGTTGATCTTTATTCATGAAATTGACCTTGTGAGTGAAGAGTTTATATTAAAGCTTTCACAGATATCAAGAGATTTACACATTTATTCAGTCTAATCTAATCCAACACAACATCTCTGCCAAATATTCTGCTCTTATGAAGCTTAAACAGCTTTTAGTTTGTGTTGACATTGTCAGAGAGGTGATAATTCTACTTTGTGTTTATTATTGAGGTCGTAGTGAGTGTTGCTGCTGTACTGGAGGACATTATATTATTTTTTATGTGGGATATGATTAAGAAGCAAATCACATTCTTCCACCAGAATTCCCTCCGTCTTTTAGAGCGACTCTTTGTCCTTTTGGATATTAATCCATGAAATATTGAGTTTGTTTGACGGCTGCAGGCAGAAAGAGACGAGACGGGAGACAAAGGAGGCCGTGATAAAGGTCCTGACTGTGTTTATATCAGAGATATTGATGTATGTTAGTTGAGTCGGTTACCAGGACGCCTGACTGGACGTCTGATGATCTGGACACACAGTCGCTGTCCTGTTACCTCATAATTAATATTATATATAGTAGCCAAATCCTAACTGAGGACGGATTCATCGATGAGTCGTTTGGTCCATGAAAATGTCAGAAAATGGTCCCAAAAACCCAAGACGACGTCCTCAAATGTCTCGTTTTTGTCCACAACTTAAAGATATTCACTTTACTGTCACAGAAGACTAAAGAAACCAGAAAATATTCACATTTGAGAAGCTGGAATCAGAGAATTTTTCTCAAAAAAATGACTCAAAATGATTAATCGATTATCAAAATATGTCGATTAATTAAATATTTGGCAACTAACCAATTAATCAACAAACCGTTGCAACACAGCAGCACACCTCAAATTTCAAATTCAAATAAGCTTTATTGACACGACAGATCAGAAACCTACATCGCCAAAGCAGCACAGAAAATTATAAACATTAACAGATGATTAATAATCATACAATAATATAATAAAATGAATTTTTACAGATGTAATCACACAGAAACATTTACTACAGAGCTCATTTCTCTCAGGTTATGACGAGATTTAATATATTTTCTTTTCTCCCCACATAGACAGTTTCTGAAGAGGATAAATTCAGGATATATATATGATTTATTAACCTATCAGTGTTAATAATATCTAGAAATGACATTTCTCTTACATCCATAAACGAGCCCGCCGGCTGAAGCTAATTAGTCAGTGAACAGTTTCAGATTTATGACTCTTCTCAGGCTCTGATTCAGCGTGTTGGGAACAGGACTGATAAGTGTTCTTGTAGTAACCTACATTTTGGGAGCTGGTTGTTCTTATCAGCCGACGCTCCCACACTCTCTAATGGACTCTCCGTGATATCAGCTGGAAGATATGTGTGATTAGTGACTTTAAAGCTTCTGTTATCGCTCTCCTCGAGTCCCCTGCAGCCTTTCTTCTTCTTTCTTCTGTCCCTCATGACTTTATCCTTTTTTCTTTTCTTTTCTTTTTCGTCCTCTGGCTTCAACCATCTTCTGCTTCTGCATGTTTTCCTCCATCGACCTCCTTCCTCTACCTATCTGTCCTCCCCCCCAACCTCCCTCCTCTTCTTCAAGGTCCTTTATGTCCCGGGGGGAAAATACTGCAGTTAAAGACATTCAGTTTCCCTGAGCTGGTCCTCTTTAAATACGCATCGTCAGTACTACTGTGTGTATACATGCCTGCATTAACGGCACAATTACACACATTTCTGCCTGATTTACTGCATCTCTCTGTCCTTCTTACAACCATATCAACACACATTATGATGTTCTTGGAGCGTAATAATATATTGTGTCTGTTTATTGCTATGAGGGCTACATTCCTGTTAGTATCTAGTAGTGTATTTGGATGTTGCAGCCTGGTTGTAACGTACATCCTGAATGGATTAAAGCATCTTTCGAGTTATTCCGATGGTCTAAAAAGTCAAAATCCTGACCGACACTTCCTGTGTAGCTGCTGTTCCGCTAGTTTATGTGGAAAAAATTGGAAAATCTATCTTGGAAGTTGAACTTGGCGGTGCGATATCAGGCTGTAAACACTCGTTAGCTCGTCGCCGTGACGATGAGCAGACGAAGGAATGACTTCTTGAAAATCTTAGAGGATTCACATCCTTCCTGTGAATCATCATCATCATCCTCCTTTCAGATCCTTTGCCTTCAGGGATCTGGTTCAGAGTCCCAAAGCGAGTGCAAAGAAAAAACCATTCATCCCACATGTCACACATCAGTTAAACTGGTTATAAATGGATAAACCAGTTAATGTTTTAAATCCCATGTACCTGGCACTTCTTAAATTGGTCTTTCAAATCATTTTTAGCAACATATTTCTTGCTTTTTTATGAAGTCTAATAGTCAGTCTAGTTGAGTTACACACTTTATTAGTTGCATGCAGGGAAAGTTTTGCCAGAAAATTTACAACAGTTGTTCGTTTTTAGCTCCAAAGATGAGAACCATCGGCCTTGTAGCAAAAACAAAACACAGCAGTCAAAATCTCCAGAACAAGTGCTGTTACAAGCAGTTTTATTGTGTCATAAAATGAATAAAAAATGATCCGCTGGTCCGACTAAAGCAGAGCCTGAAGGAGGAAGAGAAGATGTCAGAGGAAGCAGCGACAGTAACGGTAACAAGGGCAGATGATAAAAGACACGAGAATCATTTCCAGTCTCGTTTGATGGTGAAATAATCAGATTTTGATTGTAAAAGAACTCAATAAACGAAGACCAGATGGTTTTATTTCTGCCTACGGGGAATAATTAAGTGTTAAGTGAGTGTGTGTGTGTGTGACTGTTTGTGCATTTAAACATATGACCATGATAATAACTCTCCTCTCTCCTCCTCTCTCTTACAGCTCGCAGCGAGGCGAAGGTGTACCACTTCAGGATCCAGCGCTCCACCATCGGCGCGTACTTCGTCTCAGATAAGATCTCCTTCGCCACGCTTGGAGAGCTGATCTCTTACTACCAGAAGAACCCTCGCAGCCTGGGAGTGCTGCTGGAGGAGCCCTGCGCACAGCAGGTAGGACTCAGACACACCGAAACAAACGTTTTCTACTTCTATTCTTGTGAAGGACTCTCACCGACGTACTATTTATTAACGGTGGATCAAATGTCTGCGTGTGATATGGAGGGTTCAGACTCTGCAGTTCCCCTGAGCTTTACAGATTTTTAGTAGTTTGATTGTCTTTCAGCTCATTGTTTTGGTTTTATGGCCTCCTTCACAGTTTTGGTTCATACATCAACCCTGTTTTTAGCCGCAGCAGGTGGCTGTTTTCAGGAACAAATGCCTAAAAAAAAAAAAATCCACTGTATAAAACCTGCTCAGCATCAAACAGCAGACACACACAGTTAGTGAGTAGCTGGTGAACATAGTGGAGCATTTAGGAGCCAAGAAAAATTTCCCCTTAGGGATGATAAAATGAAGAGCCAGATACTTTCCTCAGGAGTTGGTGGAGAGCAAAACAGACCTGAAAGAGAAAGAACAGGATTTAAATATAGACTCAAACCTGCAGTGCAGAACTTTTACATATAAATGAACGTTTGTTACATTAAAGCCGTCGCTAAACGAGTTCACACATCACCGCCAGATAAATCTCTCTGTATTTAACAGTATGCAGAGTTTTTAATCTGTGCAGTGCTGGTCGGATAAATTCGTACTGAGCATGCTCACTAGAAACTTCTGCCGGCTGAGCGCTAACTTGCAGTTAGCTCTCTGCTAACTTGAATGGGGATAAAACCATTTAATTGGTCTCTTCTAGACTTTCCTAATGTTATTGTACTGAATTGATCAAATTCTTATAGTGAAACAAGTCATTTCGTGGGGGTTGTGTGACGCTAAAAACAATTTATCCACCGTTTTACAGCCACAACATTAGTGGCGGAGTAGCCTACAGCGTAGCGTATGACGTAAGCACGCGTCGACAGTGTCTTTGTATTTACTCACACTGCCAGAAGGGGGAGACAAAAGTCCTGCACTCCAGCTTTAAAGTCGTCTGGTGGCCAGAAACACAACTCGAAATGAATGTTGGTACATGTCTGCGTTAATAAGGCACCGTTTGCTAACACACTCACTATAACAACTTAATACGTTGATAATATGTCAGTGTTGCATTTACAACTTGTTCCACTGCCCCCAAGTGGCCAAAAAATTCATAAATTGATTAATTAATGCACTTTTAAACTAAATCTGATTCTTAGCTTTAATGAAGACCACCTTCCAAAAATGTCCTCACAAAGATAGAAGTACAAGAGCAAACATAGCAGAATATACACACACTCCATGTTTATGTACAATGTATGTAAATATAGTATATGTACATGTATTAATATATACTACATATAGTTATGATGTGAGTGTTTTGATTAGTTAAAGTCTGACATAGTTTATCACGTCTGTGTTGTCAGTAGTGCAAAACACACCTGAACTAACATTTGTAGAACATTTATAAACATTAAATTATATGTTAAGACTTTATTGATCAGAAAATAAGAAATTAAATGTTACAGCAGCACATCGAACCCTATTATGGAAAACTAAATACATGCAAAAGCTATTTGTACCAAGTGTGCAGTTCCAGTTCTCCAAAGCAAAGTGACGTATATGAAATTATAGTATGATGTGAATATAATTATAATATTTATAGAAAACTTTCAAAGCAATAAAAGCACAAAGTGTTTTCCAAAGTTATGAAATTCACAGAACATAAACAGTATTAAGAACAAATACAAGAACTTAAGATGTAAGTATATCAGACAATAATTAAAAACTGTAAAAAACCCATAGAAAATTAATAAATATAATAAATATATTATGCTGCATTTTACCAACAGTTCTGTATTTACCCCAGTAACAATCACAGAAGCTGAAATGATAGAAAAGACACAACATTCATGTAAACAATAATATATTTCAGATATCTCTTTACAGAACAGTTTCCATTAAACTATGATTATATTACTCATATTAGGACACTTCAGAGTTAATTCATGCAAAAGAAAACTCGTCTGTTGTTTTGTTGTGTTTAATTTGGCTCTTTAAAGTGTGTTT
The DNA here is from genome assembly GCF_914725855.1 of Thunnus albacares. NCBI lineage: Eukaryota > Metazoa > Chordata > Actinopteri > Scombriformes > Scombridae > Thunnus > Thunnus albacares. The sequence continues at coordinate 32,125,907 of NC_058110.1, read as the reverse complement.
TGGTTAATTGTCTGTTTACACATGAGTTACCTTCTTCAGTCTCGTTTTAATTAATTTCCCGACTGATCAGGACAGTAAAATATGGATCCTGCGTCTGTGTTTATGCATCTCTCCTCACGTGACGTCTCTCCAGCCAATCACGCTCGCTGTGATGATGAAAGTGACTCACGAGCACGGCCGTCGTTCTACCGCGAGAGATAGTTTACTGCTGCATCCATGTAGAAATAAAAGTAAAGAAAATGAGTTATTTATGAATGAATGAATTAATTAATTAATTTATTGAACAGCGATGCTTTTGTTTTCAGTGTTTAGACATTTTTATTTGAGTGAATCCTGAAAGACTTAAGTTACCTCCTTTCACACATCATATAATTACATCAGCAATTTTTTTTTAAACAGTGGTTGGATTTATAGCAGGTGTCAAAAAGTCGTTCATCTCAAAAAATACATGTTTTCTGAAATTACACATTTACACCTATTTGTTCTCTTGGTTGAGACTCACGTATGATAATTTTCCTCTAAATAGGATAATTTTAAGCCTCCTGTATGACGTGTATGTATCTGTAGCCTCTCTCAGCTGAGGGTGACACACACACACACACACACACACAGAGTCGTCTTAACCTTAACATAACCCTAAACTAACCTTAACTTTAAACCAAGTCTTCACCCTAAAATTAAAGGGGACGTATTATGCTTCTCCTTATTTTCAGACATGTATATTAATATATAACGTCACAATGTCGGATGTTTATGTTAAAAGTGGCCGACGTGTCAAATAACGAGGTAAACGTATGTAGCAGTAATCACTGTGAGCAGAAAGCAGCAGCTCTGCTCTGAACGTTCGGTTTCCAACACTTTTTTCTACTTTCAGCCCGAGCTGACGTCAGTTTGTGACGGATTTCTTTATATGGATATCTACTACGTGCACAGCGAGCGAATTTGCTGCTCCGCTCCGAGAGTAGTTACGCCATGACGCTGTTACACAACACAGCAAAGTAAAATAAGTAGTTTACCTGTTTTGAGGTGTGCTGGTTGTCTTCAGCTCTTCATCAAACATCATCATCACTGTGGCTGTTTCTGCTCGTACTCTTCCTCCCTGCGTTATTTCTAACTTATCCACTGAACAAATATCTCCAAATGTTGTTGTTTCGACCGGTTTTTAGCACCGCTAGCGAAGCTTTGCTAAGTCAGTGAAGAACACGTCTTACTTCCTGTAAATTCTTCACAATAAAAGTCTCCCATTAGTTGCACATTTAAAAGCTTTTAATTTGAAGCAATAAAGCAGGAAATGTTTGGTTTGCAATGACGGTAAAGTTGCGCAACTCTGATACGTAAAGCTGGCCAATCAGAACAGAGTGGGCTCATCGGGAGGCGGGCCCTAAAGAGACAGGAGCTAAAACGGAGTGTTAAAGAAACTGTGTATATTGAGGGGCTGCATAAAAGATAAGAGTTTTTTTGAACTTTGAATCATGCAGAACTACTCTTGTGGAGTCCAAAAATAAGGAGACTTGCTTTTTGAACAGATTAAGTAGATCCAAAAGTCTGAGGCCACTTTCGGATGTTGTTTGATCAGATTTGATTGACATGCTGGCAACAAACAACCCGCCCACTCAAAACCAGCGAGAACAGCTCAGATTAAAAAAATACAGAAATCTCTGATGTGAAATAATCAAAACTGTGAAACTTTGACAGATGTTGAGTCAGACGGTGGTTGTTTACAGAATTAGGCTTCGTGTCTCTGCACACTGTCGATGAGTGAAGTTGTTCCAGATTCTCAGCTTGATTTTTGGCAAACTGGTGTTAAACTTAATAGGATCTGAACTTCAGCTGGTTCACATTTTGTAGTATTTCTCAATGAAAAGCAGCCAGTAATGACTCATAAGTCTCCAGCTAACAGTTACCACTGATGTTAATACATTTCAAGGCAACAAAAGCACCAGTTTTTAATCCAGAATATTCTAGTATCTATTGTCTCCGCAGTAGGAAAATGAAACAAAGTGCGACAAAGCTCCTTAATTGATCTTTCTATTGTTGCACTGCAGCAGGAATTTAATGAATGCTGTCCTGTGCTTTACAGGAATAAATGAATACTAAAGAGGCAAACATATTTGGAGTGTAATTAATCAGAGAATAAAATATTTGGAACAGTTTTAGAATAAGATAACGCGGCGGTGCTGTAATTACACGCGCTATCTCTGCACTGCAGCTTAAATTAAACCCCCGGCGAGCTGTATCCTTTATTCATGGCTCATCGTTTGCAGCCCGGCGGGAGACAACAGAGCAGAGGAGCTTTCTCACTATCTGGAGACTCTCTGCAAAATCAGAAACCACAAGCACTCTTTGCTTTTTTTTTTTTTTTTTTTCGGATAACTGCAATTAAACATGCAGAATAATGCTGAAGGTTAATGGAATATGACAAAATATTTACATATATTAAAAAAAAAAAAAAAACAAGCATCAAGTTGCAGCTTTTTTTTCCCAAATGGATGAAAAGTATTTTAGGATAGAAATCAGCATTCAGTGATTCCTCCCTCTTCTCTCTCTTCCCTTCCAGCGGAGGCTGTGAGTCTGAGGCCGCGGACACACTGAGGCAGAAACAAACACACACACACACACACACACACACGTTGACCTAGGTCACTTGTGGGGACATTACATAGACTTACATTCATTTCTTGGAGACTTACCATAACATTAACCTTCACTACTGACCCAAAAATCAGCTTTTTTCCAATTGGAGATGCGACTTTTGTCCTCAACTAGACAAGTTGTCCCCAATTAACTGGTGTTTAGTCTGAAATTTGTCCCTGAAAGTAGCCTGTGACAGACACAAACAAACAAACACACACTGACCTAGGTCACTTGTGGGGACATTACATAGACTTACATTCATTTCCTGGAGACTTACCTTAACCACTGACCCAAAAATCAGCAGTTTTCCAATTGGAGACACGACTTTTGTCATCAGTTAATTGGTGTTTAGTCTGAAATTTGTCCCTGAAAGTAGCCTGTGACAGAAACACACACACCAAACATAAACATACAAACATGAGAAGCTAACAGGCTGTAAATCAGAACATAGACGGAAAATTTACAGAACATTTTTACTTTTTTTATATTTTCATTTGAAATCTTTTTTTTTTACTTCATTTCATTGTATGATTTTTTTAAACTTAAGTTATTTTATTAACATTGATTTTTAATAACATTGTTATAAACAGTAAATATCAGAATCAATTTATTAATTGTAAAAGTATTGAATATCTATTCCATTTGCATTTCATGACTCTGCTGCAGTGCACAGATCTGCAGTGACTTTGTCGTCTTAGTCGTCATGCCGACACACTGCTGGTGTTTTGAACGCAACACGGTTCATATTCAAACCATCTGTGCGCAGCTGGAAGTAAATTTTGGGGTTTTTTGATTTACTGTTGATGCTCTAAAACAAAATCATCAAGCAAAACAACACTGTACAGCTGTACAGCTCCGAGGCCAAAATGTTTTTCTTTTTTAAATGAATTCCTGAATATCATATTTATGATTGAGCATCTCTCATCATCTCACTATTTTCATCATTTATATGTTGCTTAGCAACGGCTCTCTGGCAGCTTCTCTGGACCGAACCACAGTCTGCTGATCACTGAGGCCTCAAACACCAGAATAAATCTGCTTTTAGAAAATGAAACTCTCAGTCATTTAGATCCTATTTAATGTTCCACCAGTTAAATGTTTTACCAGTAAAAGGGTCGCTAATTATGCTTTCAATCACTTTTTATCGACTTGGCTCAACTTCTCGTTTCTGGCAGTCATGCAGCCGAGAGAGATGGTCGATAAAAACTGATGGTTTGTGGCCTCGTTTGTATCAGGAGGATATAAATATGTCGAGCTTTTTTGTTACTAAAAGCGGATTTATGCTGCTGTTTAAACGCCTCGTTACTTCTCCAGCAGACAGTGTTCAATCTCAAGTGGATTCGTCAAAATTAAAGCAATTTGTAAGAATTTGGGATCAGCAAAATAGTGTTTCTGTGCTTTAAGTTACCATCTTTTAAAAAGAGCCGTGAGTCGTTTTATAAGAAATAAAACTTGATAATGTCCTTGTGATGAGAAAACAACAAAGTTTATAATTATTTTCATAGTGTTTTCAGTGTAAAATGTGTTGAAATGTAGCGAGAGGCTAAAACTGAATGTCATTCATTTTGATTTAAATGTCTAAAGCAACAATGCTGATGGTTTGTGAATGATGAATAATTATTTAATTTATTAATCATGTTTTTTTTTTTTAACCAAATCATTTCACTGTTTTATTTCATTTCATGTTCATCGAAGCACTTTGATCATTAGAATAAAATGTTTTGTAGCAGCTGATTGTTAACGACAATAAATTTGTCATAAAATTTCTGAATCTGTGTGACGTTTGTTGAGCTTCAGTGTTCATTCATTCATTCATTCATTCATTCATCTTTCCTCACCTCACACGATGCAGCCGATCTGTCGATATGTCATCAAAAGGGAAATCAGTACGACGTGCATCAAACCTGGACAAAAAAAACAACTTTAAGAACGTGTGAAAGTAAAAAGAATATTTAAATTTGACAAGTTTTAGGCTGTTAAATCAGACTTTTTTTCCTCTTGTTTCCTGTTAATTAGCATGTTCTATAAGTAGTTATATATAGAAAGTCAGACAATCAAAATCCACAATCAAAAACGTTCTTCATTTTAATTGAAAACACATTTTTTAAGCACTGTGAAACTTTGTTCTGTCTGAACTGGTGTCCAGTTAGCATCCAAGCTTCACCCAGCAGGAGCACAATATTTCTAAAATCATGCAGGAATCATGACATAGCAGCTTTGTGTCTGTGTTTGTGTCTCAGCATCATGAATTGTGAGTGTGGAGTTATTGTAAAACTGATGAATAAAAGATCCTTCAGTGTTTGAAGATGTTTAAACTAAGCTGCACATTTAAGTTTGTATCTGCAGCGTTTCTTGTCCACTTGTTCTAAACTGTTGTGAGAGTTTTGAAGCTGGTCTGGACTCACCCTGTGGTCTTTGTGCAGCGGGAGTTGTTCGACATGGAGCCGTGGGAGAGACCGCGAGAGGAGTTCAGGCTCCACAAGAAACTGGGAGAAGGACACTTCGGAGAGGTGTGGGAGGCTCTGTGGACCACGGAGAACACGAAAGTGGCCATAAAGACGCTCAAACAAGGTACAGATGCAGGCAGATACTGTGAAGTGTGTAAATTATATGATTTTTGAGATAATCTGTGGAGCTTAAAGTATCCTGTAGATGACATGTTGAATGCATTTCCCTCCTTATTAATCATTTGCAGATTATTTGAAAGTTGTGTAACCAGCATTGTTAACATCCATCTAGTCAGCTCACAGTCATCTTCTTCTTCCCTGTATTGTGTTGCAACATGACCGTCACCTGTCAAATTGTGTCACCAAGAACACACACATGCTCCGTAGCACTACTAGTGGTCAGAAACTCCCCAGGATGCCTTTTAATTAGAGCAGTGAAAACAGGTCAAATATCAAACATCAAATATGAAACCAGGATGTCCAAAAAATCTCATCAGATGTCACAGCACAGTTTAAGTTTTAACCAAGCAGGATTTCACAACCGAGTAAAGTTATCATGGCCGACACTTGCCAAGTTAACACGATATGGGATATTAAAGCCCCTGGAAAGGCAAATCCATGATTGGCTATTAATTATGTAATTTGGGATCTAATGTGCATGTAGTAAACATCTAAAAAGTATGAGAACAGCCTTTGACATAGTCTATGTAATTCTTTAGAAAGTTTCTCTCCCTTCTCTTGTTACTGGGTTGCAGTTAGGCGGGGCTAAGCTAGGGAATTATTACGTAATAAATACCTGCCCAATCATATTTAGGAGAAGGATGATTGACATCGCTATCCAGCCAAGCTGACTTCACAACACTTACTCTGGTCTCCCGCATGAGAAAACAATGCAGTGCACTTTTTTTTGCTTTTAGCTAGAATGAGAATTCAAATTAGCCTGATATGGTTTGAAAGTTACTGTGTTAAGCTAACTAGCAGACTTGGTTACACCATCCAAATCTGTATTAATCACTGAGTGGATAAGAAGCTAAAAAGTGTAGCATAGCAATGCTAATGCTAACAGTTTCATGTAAGTGAATGAAAAATGCTAAAACACTTAGCTTCATAGTCTGGGAGGTATAGTTCAATAAAAACAGATATGTGCGGTTTACTCTAGTCTGCTAGTTAGCCGATTAGTCAAGATAACTGGTAAACCACTGGGGTAATTGATAATAAGCTCAAAAGTTTTGAATAGAAAAGCTAATGCTAACCGTTTCATGTAAGTGAATGGAAGATGCTAAAACGATTAGCGCCATACTCCGGGAGTTATAGTTAAATAAAAACAGTTTCACACATTTCAAGCCACATTTCCAGAGGCTTTAAGTAACTTACCTGGACTGTGATGCTGATGCAGTTTGTTACCAACAACACCTGTTTGTTCATGTAGGAAAGATGGAGGGAAACACAGTTTAATGGACAAAACCATAACGAGAAGGATGGAGAGCAGTGATGAGTTAAATATTTCAGTAACAGAGATATAGAGGGATGAATTAAGTCACTCATTTTGAATGTGCAGAGAAAGATATTTAAAGTGTAAAAGGTTTAAACAGTGTAGCAGGAATTAATGGAGGTTAGACGGAGGTGAGAGATTTCATAAGGAGATGACGGAGAGAGGAATGAAAAGAGTGAGAGGATGGTGGGTAAAAATTTTAGAGACGTGTGGGAAGTTGTATGAAGAAGAGAAAATGAACGGGTGGTTTTAAACAAGGCTACGATTATTTTCTTAATTAATGGTTTTGTCTATAAAATTTCAGAAAATAACTTCTTCAAATGTCTTGTTTTATCTAATCAACAGTCCAAAATCCAAAAAATATTCAGTGTACTATCCTGTATGACACAGAAAGGTTTCATATCCTCACATTTGAGAAGCTGCAACCAGAAAATATTTGGCATTTTTTGCTTTAAAAATCACTAAAATGATTATCTGATTATTAAAATAGTCGCTCTGATAAAAAGAAAGCAGCATAAATAACAGTGAAAAGCAGGAAAAAACAAAGGAATTCACCGAGGTTTATGTGTCTCTTCCTCCTTCCAGAGGACACGAAGCAGGACGAGTTCGTGAAGGAGGTTCAGGCGTTGAAGAGCCTCCATCACCCCAAACTGATCCAGCTGTTGGCGATGTGCTCCAGAGGAGAGCCGGTCTACATCGTGACCGAACTCATGAGCAAAGGAAGCCTCAAGTCCTACCTGGCCTGTGAGTGCTGACTGACACACACACACGAACACACACGAACACACACACACACACACACACTCAACGATGCATGAGTTGCTCATAAAACGCCTCACGTACATACATGTCATTCCTTGTGCAACAGTCGTCTGGTGTTAACTCACTTCCTTATCAACAATCAGTGTTTTGATTGGTTTACTTCCTGTTTCTGAAAGAGGGGACTCCGCTGTTGCTTTAATATGCAAAGAGGTTTAGAACAGGAAGTTAATTTATTCTTTTTTTGTGTGTGTTTAAGAATTTCAGCCCTTACCTCAGGGTTTTTTTTTTTTTTTTTTTTTTTTTGGAAAGCGCCTCTGAAACAGTATTTAGGCCGAGTGACGTTAAATCTGTCCTCTTAAATCCAAAGCAAATGGAATTATAATCTACGTTCTGGCAGCAGCAGCAGAGAAATATTGTTCTGACGTTTTACAAAAGACTTTAATCACAGGGGAGTATTAGCGAGTGAGTGTGAAGGGTTTGATTTAGATATTTCACATACCGGTAGACGCTCTATATATGTGTGTGTGTGTGTGTGTGCGTGTGCATGTCATTACTGTGTACATATCTGCCTTCTGCATAGAATAGAAGCTTCACGGTTGGAAGAAATACGACTTCCTCCAGAATATGTTCCATGTTCTACACGTTTCATTAAACGTGCAGACTGTCGTAATCGTATCACCTCTCAACCTCTGCCATCGTTATCCGCTGTGTGTAAATATAAATGAATAAAAGCAGGACAGGTTTTATTATAACTAACATCCTTAGCAACCAGTTTAATGCTGCAGGAATGTCGTGTGTTCCTCGGATATCGTTCCTTTACAGCGTGATAACTGTTCATCTGCCTGGCAATAATCATTCAGCTTTATGACTCGTTTATTATTAACTCCTAAAACTTGACCTGCAGTAGAATAAGAGGAAGAAACGCTGCTGCTCATTCAACAAAGAGTTTCTGGGAATAAAGGGCCACTCCCAATATCTGATAACGAGTTTGAATGCACTTTTTTTTTTTAGTCGCTTTGAACAAGAGCGTAATGTAATGCAAAAATAATGCACATGAAAGTGACATTAGTCGACTGATAATTGGCAACTATTTTGATACCGTGCTATCATATTTTATTCTGTCATGCCTGAATGAAGCCGTAACAGAAAGATGAAGCCAATAATGTTACATATCCCATGTACAGTACCGGTCAAAAGTTTGGACACACCTTCCCATTCACTTGAATGGTAAGGTGTGTATGAAAAGGGTTTATAAAAGGATACAGTTGGTTCACGATCTTTCCTCGTTTTGTGTAAAAACGCATTTAAAAGTTGATGTGAAGCTTATATGAGGCTTCAGCAGTCTGAGTTAGTCATATCAAGTGGATATCTGACACATTTACAGTCTTTTTAGCATCAAATTCCCTCTTTGTGTTTCCCTGTAAAGCTGCAGGTGGAAGTATAGTAACAAAAAGAGGGACTTTGGCACTAAAAAGACTGTAACGTTGAAAGATATCTACTTTATTTGACTCATTTGGACGATGAAGCTTCATATTAGCTTCAGATAAACTTTTAAATACATCACTCCCATTGTGAGTGCATTATGAAGGGATCTTCTAATGGTCAGTATGAACAGAAGGAATGATTACAGCAAGAAAAACAACTTAACTATTGTTTTCAGACAGAATTGAAACACTGTGAACTCGCCCTTTAAAACTCAAAAAGGTGGAATTACTGTTACTTTTAAAAACACTGATGCATTTGAGAAGTTTACCTTATTTTTGTTGAATCACATGATCTGCCTGGAAGACAAATCTATGCTGTTCACCTGCTCAGCTGACTGTATCTGTGTGTGTGTGTGTGTGTGTAGCTGCTGAAGGCCAGGTGCTGACGTCAGCTCATCTGATCTACATGGGCAGTCAGATCGCGGAGGGCATGGCCTACCTGGAGGACAGAAACATCGTCCACAGAGACCTGGCAGCCAGGAACATCCTGGTGGGAGATGATCTGGTCTGCAAGGTGGCCGACTTCGGATTGGCTCGTATTATTAAGGTTAGGATGGTGTGTGTGTGTGTGTGTCTATGTGAGAGAGAGAAAAAGAGAGAGAGAGGTGGATTATATTTGTTGTTTCATCTGTCAAGACCCATTTTCTTATTTTAGAATAACACTAATTCTTTATCCGTGTTCTTTTTTTTTTTAAATATTTATGATGTGCTCTCTTGCTCCGATGGAAGCTCATGAATACTTAATGCATCACTTCTCCCTCTTTCTGCTGCTCCCGATGTAATGTTAAAAATAACTGATGCAGCACTCATTTGTGCATAACCTACTTATGTTTGTGTGTAATATAATAACAATAACACAATATTTTATTCATACAGATCCTCCAAAACTTTACATGAGCTAAAGAAGAGGCAGCTCAAAGGTTCTGTGTGGAATACTTACAGTAAACATTAATACATCATTAGCACGTTGCTTGTGAGACAATAATATTTACAGTAAATAAATCAGAACGCCTTGAAAATACATCATGTAGTAAAAAGCAGGAACATGTAGCGTCTGAATACTCACCACAGTTCAGTTTTTATCCATCATGTCTCTGTTTAAAGCTGAAAGCTGTAACCTCTTGGGGGTTTTTTTTTTGTAAATAATATTTTTATGATGCTTTTAAATACAAACAGACAAATCCAACAATACACAGTGGCCACAAGAACTAAAGAGACAAAGTAGTCGCTGTCCTTTTAGTAGGACTCAAACCAGTTTAGTTCTGTGCCAGAAATTGTTTACACACAACAATGACATGATATCACAAGTGTGTTGGATGTCTTTTTGAACATTTCAAGTTACCTAACATGTTGAAAGTTTTTAGTTGGAAACATAGACTGTAAAAAAATATCGACGTCACCCGTTGGTTTGCGAACTGCCGTTTTGAAGCCTCGAGTTTAGCGATTCGACTGTCGCCATCTTTGATTTTTGGTGCATGGAGGTGGACCATTAAAACTTAATGGAAAAACTGAACATTCCACTCCTTTTTAAGGTGTTTTAGTTCAACGCTGAACGAGACTTTTTTTAGGTGACAAAATGTTAAAATTAACTTTCATGAACTGAAAACACTGAAATAGCAGCAGCTACGCCTTTACCCTGTGAATCAGGGGTTACACCATGGTTACATTACATAATCAACATTGTTTCCGTGGTAGCGACTTATGAATCACAATACAAGGTAGCCACACCTTAAAGCATATCCTGCTTTATCATCTATTTTACTCTAAATGGGACCATAATTGACAAAATGAACATCATGCTGTATTAAAGAAGACTTGATACCAGCATTTGAGACCATAAACTCATTAGGAAAGTGTTTACTGAGGTAATAAATCAAGTGAGAATTAGGGTCATTTTCGCATAGTCTTCCATACAATCGGACTTTTGTTTGCAGCCAGTGGAGTCGCCCCCTGCTGGCCGTTAGAGAGGATGCAGGTTTAAGGTACTTCTAGTGTACTTTTTGAAAGCAAATGGAGCAAATAGAGGCAGTGGATTTGGGTTAAATAAGAGGAAACACTGTCTGGAGTTTATGGGAAACGTATTCTTAAATTTGAGAGTCACAAAATGTGACATTGTGCACCTTTTTAAAACTAAAATGCGTGTAATTCTCAGTGTGTTAACCCTTCGCCTCCACCGCCTTGTGTTTCTCCAGGACAGTGTGTATACGGCCAGTCGAAGCACAAAGATCCCGGTGCGTTGGACGGCTCCCGAGGCGGCGATCTACCAGCGGTTTTCTGTAAAATCAGACGTTTGGTCATTCGGGGTGCTGCTGTACGAGATGATGTCACGTGGCAAAATGCCTTATGAAGGTATAATGTTGAACCGCTGCCCCTTTGTAGCAGGTTGATTCATGTATGTTAACCTATGTACAGTATTTAACAAGCTGGGAACTATTTGTAGTATGCACAACGCTCCCAGTTATGTAACAGACTGGTGGGTGTAAAGTTACAACTTAAATGTTGGGTGTGGAAATAATTCTACTGTTTCTATTGTGTAGGTAACTGTCAGTTTAGTACCAGCTATGTATCACTATACTGTTATGAAGTTCTACTGCAGTATTATGCTATTAATATAGTGGAATAATGTAATTAAAGAGCAGTTTTAATCATCTATATCTGTTATTATATCAAACATTAAGTCTTATGATAGTTCTTTTGTATGTTTGTTAGAGATAAGGCAATATTCTGTATTTTATTTATTGTTAACAAATTCCAGTACAGCAGGAATGAGCTAGAACTGGCGCCACAGACAAGATGTTTAAGTTGAAGGGGAACATATTGTTGCTTTGAAAGACTTAAATCTTTAAAAAAAATAGGTCACAAATCTCTAGTTTTGTTTTTTAAATAAGCTAAATTATTTCCTAAAACAGCTGGGCACTGCAGTAATGTAAAGTAGCAACAAACATTAGGAGGAAATGGAGCATTTGTTTGGGACTATTTTCATTGGCGGATTAATACATTTGGTGCTCAGGAAGTACAATGGAGCTCTATGGCACAGAAACTTATCCTCTGATGTTTATTTAATATTAATATCAATTCATCTTTTTCTTCCAATCTATTAGTGCTGCAACTAACGGTTATTTTCATCATTGATTAATCTGTCGATTATTTTCTTAATTAATGGATTAGTTGTTTGGTCTATAAAATGTCAGAAAATGATGAAACGTGTGAAACACTGTTTCCCAAAGTCTTGTTTTGTCCCCAACAACAGTCCACAACTCAAAGATATTCAGTTTACAGTCATATAAACCAGAAAATATTCACATTTGAGAAGCTGGAATCAGAGAATTTGGACATTTGTTTCTTAAAAAATGACTCCAATTGATTAATTGATTGTCTCTCTTTTATATTTTTGTTATTTTATCTCATATTTTATCTATACTTTCTTTATTTTAGTGCAATATGAATATAAAGTTGAAAAACTGAACTGAACCTGTTCCTTATATACTATATAGTATGGTTGAATTTGCTCCATTGTCGTCCAAAAACTATTAAACTATTTACTATATAATTATGACCCATTTTATAAATAAATGTCTTTAATGGGAACCAGTGGGTTCAGGGCCACAGACAGGGGAGGGAAATCAGAATGTATTGATAAACTGATTAATACATTGTTGGTTTTAGTCTTTTCATAGGATTAGTTGACAATGAGAAAAAGATATAACACTAATATTATGTTCTTTTAAGACTTAATATCTTCACTCATGTTGCCAGAGTCATGTTGACTTTACCTTTCAAAGTTGAGGTGTTGCAGCAATTCTTGATGTTATCATAGTTGAGGATGCCAGACATCTACAAAAGAAAACAAGTTAAAAATGATTAATCTTTTCTTCCTCCCCTCCTCATGACATGCTTTTGTATCGCTCTTCTTTAGGAAAAAGCAATAAGGAAGTGTTGGATCTGCTGTCATCTGGGTTTCGACTGCCCTGTCCGACCCGCTGTCCTCCTAATATTTACCGCATCATGATGGACTGCTGGGCCGCCGAGCCCTCCAAGAGACCCTCCTTCCACGCCCTGCACAGCCAGCTGGACACAATATACGCCAGGATATATTTCAAGACCATAGAGGTATAGAAAGAGGGATGCGAGGAGGAAGAGGACTCTAATCATCACAGCAGGATGGACTCCAGTGAGCTGAAGAAAAGGGTGAAAGAGAAACACTTTGATCAACTTGTTTTCACCAGCCGGCTTCACAGGAAATAAAGGAGGGTGAGAAACGGCAAGGAAATAGTTCTCCTCTCCTGTGCAACTCACTTCAACAACAGGGTACATGTACTTTTAAAACACCAAGGTGAGAAAGAACAGAGAGAGGAAACACATGAGGACAAACAGGAGTGAAAAATGTGGAATACTCCCATTTCTTAGGCTAAGAGAAACGAGGGCGGACTAATGAATGAGGACTGAAAATAACCTGGGAAAGGTGTGTAAATACACTCCTACCTAAAATAAACCCTCAGCACATTCACAGCACCGACCGATTTTTAATTTTATACCCTTTTGTGTTTTATAAATAATATTTTATTACTTCTGTATGTGCCATGTCTGTGTATGCACACTTCTGAAATGTAATGAAATCACAGGTCAGGATTTAAATTGATCACCTGTCTTTTGACGGCGAAGCCAATGCTAAAATTGAGGTTATGTGCAATAATTAAGGGCTTGCCAGGTTTTTAGCCACGCTAGCGGCCTCGTAGCTGAAATTTGGTAAACTATTCATGTTCCTAAAAAGGATGAATCCCGATGATTCTGGTGATCCCGACTTCTCATCGACACTTTTGAGGTACAATCTTAGATGAACTAATCTCATCAGCTTCAGTTGTACTTTAAGGGTGAAGGATCTTTTAAGTCCCATTACAATACTCACACGCCATATGTACATTGAAAGAGTAATAGTTCGTTCTAATCGTTCCTCCTCTTTATACCGGCCATGACACAATCCCTTCCCAACATGACTACGCTGCAAAAGATGCTGGTCAAGATCCAACGTCCCTTTGCTTTCATTATACAACGTTCAGCTGAAGCTAATAAGAAGCTTCAGCTGTCTGATTTGTTTGCCAAATCAAATGGGCATCTTCCAAAGTCACTGTCCTCCCTGGACTGTCTAACATGTAGGTTTGATTTGGCGACTCTGACCGCTGAAGCCTCAAACTTTTGCATCTAACAAGGATTGTGGATTTTGCTCCTCATGTCTTACAGTGTAGTTGTGCTATGACAGCCTGATACAGCCTTGACATTGTGCTCATGTTAGCATATTTCTTGTTGACAGGGGCGCTTTTTTTTCTTCTCAATAGTGTGATATGTACAGTACCAGTCAAAAGTTTGGACACCCCTTCCCATTCACCTGAATAAGACAGTATGCCCAAACTTTTGACTGGTACTGTATATACATTCCTCAAATGTAATTGTCAGTAATGGTTGCTAGGAGCAGTTAATCTTAATTGTTTCACAATGATCAAATGAGGGGAAAAAAATTTAATTGAGTTACAACAACCTGTATAGCATTAATAGTTATAGTTATCCACACTTGACACCATTTATCTGTTGCTATTTTTCCTGGATGTTGCGATGTAGCTAGCTAGCTATGTTCTAAAACCTGCCCACTAATCAATACCTGATCAGAAGCCTGAAGAAAGTGACCAAGAACTCTGTCATCGTACATATGTGTAATTAGCGTTGGAACCTATCCTATAGTATTAACAAGCATGTAGACTTGCTAAGTGGATATTGACATGCTTACGTCGGTGTGTTAGCATGATAATTAGCATACATGCTAAGCTTTACTAGTATATTATTCCAACATGCTAAACTGGGAATATTTGCTAAAAATTAGCATGTCAACATTGAGCTCAAAGCACATCTGGGCCTAAGTACAACTGAGGCTGATCAAATTTGAGCTTAGATGTCAATTTAAAGGACCAGTGTGCAGGATTTAGCAGTATCTAGCATTGAGGTTGCAGATTGCAACCAAATTAATACCCCTACCCTCTCCCTCCCCTTCCAAGCGTGTAGGAGAACTAGATAACTCTCTAGACCAAGTGTTTGGGTTTGTCCATTCTGGGCTACTATAGAAACATGGCGGCCTCCGTGGAACAGGATCTGCCCCCCTTTGTAGATATAAAGGGCTCATTCTAAGCTAACGAAGACATGATTCTTATTTTCATGGGATTATACACTGATTAAAACATACTTATGAATATTATATTCCATTTCTGCCAAGTCTGTTCCGCTAGATGCCACTAAATCTTACACACTGCACCTTTAACCATTTGATTTATGTGACTAAATGGCCTTTATTCTGGTGCCACCCCCTGAACAAACTTTACATTTTTTTGTCCAACTAGTTGTAAAAATCTAAAACAGAAAAAGTTTTCTCAAGTTTTTTGTTTTTTTCTGGCCTCATGGGGCACCTAGCGTGGCTACACACTGTTAGTCTTCTTACTAACCCGCAAGCAGAAGTATTTTATCCAGCCTGCCTTCTGTTACAGGGATTCGAGGAGGTTTGGGCAATGTGTTACATATCTAATACATCTGGATACCAGTTTGTCTAGAATAGTGTGGGAACTGTTTTTATCCTGCTGTGATTTATTTTGTTTTTGGTGGCTGAGTCAGTGCTTGAAAAGCCAGTAGGCCACAGTGCCATGTGTACAGGCCTTAAGTTATTAAAGCTCTTCTATAGGCCCACGATTAATGGCCATTTACAACTAGAGTGCCTATGTTTACACTACATACTCTGTACACACACTAAACTACAAAATATGGACTTTGAAGAACTACAAAAATGAAGAACACTGAGGCCTGTACAATGAATCAGCCATATCCAGAAGAGGACTTTTAAGAAGATGGGGGGGTGGGGGGGGGGGGACTTCTGTAACACAAAATTGTACAACAACGTTGCAATGCAATGCAATTTGAGAACAATGCAACTTTGGTATTTTATGCATGACATTTACGGCAGACAAAGCCAAGTTCAGGAAACTTGAGCCATAATCACCAAATCACGGGATTGAGTTTTAGGCTGAGTGCCATCAGGTACCGAACACCAGTAGTGCAAAGAATAAAGTATTTTAAGTATTGTTTTAAAATGTGTCTGTGCTTCTGATTACTGATTCACTTCACTGTCGCTGTCATGTGCTTAAAGACCATCTACTTATTTCCCTAAGTAGGAAGTTGATGTCATTGACTGTATATAAAGATGGACGCCAAAATATCTCTTTTCCCAGAGCGGCCATCTTGTTTGTGTGGCGTCATTTGGAGCCAGAGTCAGCCTGGCGGAGGTTTGAGAGCAGCTGTCAATCATGATGTCACTTCCTCTTTTTATATCGCCAAATAACTAATTAGAAAACAAACTTATCAGAAAAAATGAGCACTTGGGCAAACAGTGTGATAAGAACAACCTACAATGACAGAAACCATCTTTGGAAAAATTTTATGTGACGTGTACTTTGATCTTTAGTTTGACTCATGTCCCATCTGTTAACATGGACGGGGCGGGATTTATGACCTATATATATATATATATATATATATATATATGTATATATAAGGATTATTTTTAAGTAACACTTTTGAAAGAAAAGGCTTAATTTGACATTTCTACGTAATTGCATCACTACCACATGACTGAAAGCTCATAGTGATTCAGGAATAAAAAGTTTTAAAAACTTTTTTTGGGAAATGAAAATGTCAAACAAGAATACAGATGAGTTGCATTAGTCATCGTCAATCTCCAATCCAGAGATTCACTTTTCTCACTGCTTACTAGTGATGTTGTGAAATTCAATACAGACCGCAGTCTATGTTGGGGATTCAGGGACGATGTTAAAAACTAGAACAAAACACAAAGAGTCTATAATCTACATTTCCTTTTCACAATGTCGGATTGTTGGATTATTATTTTTCTATTTTTCTTTCATGTCAGACTTTCTAAGGAATTACCCAATGAAAGCAGGAATAACAAAGACGCTTACTGCTAAATGTTTGTCTCTTAATTTGGGTGTGCCAAATGGGCAAAATTCTATAAAAAGGGTGGATGTTTAGGGGTTAACTATTCACCTGAACAGTTAATGATGTTGTATATGGTATTATTGTAATCCTTGACCATCAAAACACGGGGATAGACATCACCTTTTCTGTGTTATCATGTTAGGTTCAGGTGATATGGTGCAAAATACGTAATTCAGTTATGGCGGAAAGCAAAATGGCCGCCACGAAGTGTTTTTGCGATGGCTCCATTTCTGAAAATGTACAAATGTGCCAAGTTTCATGCTATTATGAAAAAGTGAACATAATTTTCACATATCACCTGGTAAATGTTTAGCATTTGAACAGAAGAGAACAACACATTTATTCTAAGAGTACATGTTAATAATAAGAAATATATGTGAAAAGGTTTCGTCTTAGTCTTATTAATGCTGTTACAAAAAGTCAAAGTTTATCACAGTATGAAGCAGTAAGTGTTGCAGAAATGGGGACCAGAACATTAACAACTGAACCGTCCGTTGTCAGATTGTTAAAAGTGAGACGAGCAACAATGTTTTGGCGGTAAAACAGATAAATCCATCAACAAGTGTCTTTGAGCAAGAATCTGAAGGTACAATCATGCATGCAGCTAGTGGAGAGGTTGCATCGGGTTCATTCACTCTACTAAATTACACAAAACTTTGACAAAAAAAATACTTAGCAAAAGTTCCACTTGCGCTAAATCTTCCAGAGCTTTTAACCATATTTATCATGGCCACCGATGAAGACTCTGACATAAGACAGGACAAGTTCCAGTAAATGGACCTTCTGCAAATAATTCATCAAACTGTATTTATTAAAACAATGAATCATCAACCTCAAAAGGCCATGTGGTCGATGTGGCAAGCCGTTGCCAGGTTACACATCATGGAAGCAGAAACTGTCGCAATCATCTCTTTTCTCCGACGGACCTGAATGTCCAGGAATCTTTTTGTGGTTGCTTGTTCCGCAAGTTTGGCATGCAAGACTCTCAGCCGGCCGAGTAACACACAAATGAAAAGATGACACACATATGAGTTTCAATAAACTGCTTCAAAAATAGATTACTCATCTTCTCCATCTAATGTTCAGTAACGACAGAGGATGAGAGTGACAATAAAATGTGTCATCTGCATTATCAGAAGCAGACTCACTCTTTTATTTTTCAGCGTGTACATCATTATTACATGAGTTAATGATGTGTCTCAGTTTATGTGGTGTTCCTGCTAGCTTACCTTGGTTTCTGAAACCAGGAAAAGACGTTTATATGCAGAATAAAACATAACTGTGATACTCGATCATAAACAGGATACTAGTCTGTGTGTTATTCAGGTTAAAGCTTCTCAATCTGTCCTGTGATCACGTTTTTAGGACCCTAAATTCCTCTGATTTTCCAGCACTTAGAGAGTTTTTGTGTGAATTTACAGACATACATTTGTATTCTATATTCAAAAAGCATGAAGGAAATTTCAAGAAAAATCATTTAAAGGCTATTATAGTTGTATTTTCATTTAAAGAAATCTATCAAACACATATTATTAAATCAGTATTATAACACTGTCTGATTAAAGAGACTCATGTCCACCATCCTTATAAAAGGGGTTTTACATTATAACTAACAGGCTTATTAAATAATTTACTATTTCTTTATAAATCAAGCTAATAATAAGAACAATATTTGAGTTACCAGTTGTCAGGTTTTAAAAAATCCCTTCGGTTTAATCATTTGACAACTTTTAGAAAAGGGGCTGCAGACGATCAGGAATCCATCAATTAACGCGATTACAACTCTTCATTGACGACTTTTTAACATCACTAAAGCCTTGATGGGTTATTAGAGAAGTGAGGAACCCACCAGCATTCATTTACATTGAATTGAATTTCATTCACAATGACGGCAACTGTAAAAACAAAACAAAAAAAAGCAGTGATGGAAGAAGACTGAGATCTTTTACTTGAGTAAAAAGCAGGAAAACTACAATGAAAAAATACTTAATTACAAGTAAAAGTTGGTAAATAACTAATTAAAAACAAACTGATCAGAAAAATGATAAGAACAACCTACAATGACAGAAACCATCTTTGGGAAAATTTTATTTGACGTGTACTCTTTTAGTTTGACTCATGTCCCAACTGTTAACATGGAGGAGGACTTATGACCTATATATAGGTTTTAGCTTCACTTTTGGGGAGTTGTTATGACGATCATATCTATACATGAACACAGTTGATGGTTGATGCATATACGGTTTATCCTGAATACATCACAGCACCACACACACTGCTGTCAACCCACTGAATGACAGAGAGATATTTTTAAGTGCACTTTTTCAAGAAAAGGCGTAATTAAGTTTAACTTTCTATGCATTTGCATTGCTACCAGATGACTGAAAGGTCCTGTTAGTGACTCAGGAATAAAAATATTTTAGAAACCTTTTTGAGAAATGAAAATGTCAAACAAGATAAGTAAGCTGCATTAATCATCGTGCAGTCTTCCTTTGTTTTTTTTGTTTTTTTTTTAAAAAAAAGACTTCAGTATATCTGGTTTTGCAGGCTTGTTACCTAAAAAATACTTATAATTTGTATTTCTACTGACCATTTTTATAAAGTATAAGGTTTTAGATGGATTTCCTTTACGCTAGGCAACAATCTAGAGATTCAAAACTTTTCTCACTGCTTACTAGTGATGTTGTGAAATTCAATACATACTGCAGTCTGTGTTGGGGATTTGGGGACGATATTAAAACCTAGAACAAAGCACAAAGAGTCTATAATCTACATTTTCTTTTCACAATGTCGGCTACGGATTATTATTTTTCTTTCATGTCAGACTTTCTAAAAAAAATGACCCGATGAAAACGATGCTTTTCAGCAGGAATAACAAAGAAAACTAAAGAAAACTACAATGAAAAAATACTCAATTACAAGTAAAAGTTCTGCATTCAAAATCTCTCTCAAGCAAAGCAAAATGTAATTAAAGTTTTTCATAATGCACAATGGCCCCATTTAGAGTGATATATTCATCATATATATATTATAATATTAATACTGATTCATTGACGTGCACATATCTGCAGCATTTTAATGTTTTCAAGGTGCTCATTTTAACAATTTATACTGTTGGCAAAGTCTAATCTATAAAAACATACTTTTAGAGGTGATCATGTGTTTTATGTATAAAATATTGATCAGAAAAGTAGCTGTGAAACAAACATAGTGGGGGAAAAAAGTACAAGATTTCCCTCTGAAGTACAAAATCTACTTAAGCAGATTGTTTTTGCCACAAAAAAAAAGTTCAGGTACCTTGTGAAAAACCCTTAAAATGACATTTACTCTTTCTACCTCATGTAAAAAAGTTTAACTGCTGGACACCAGATGTCTCCTCCTTCACTGTAAAGTTCATTCTCAGTGTTTCTGCACTGCAGGCTTTAAGTTTCTGCATACTGGCCATCAACTGGCTTGAAATAAATGGTTATGTCACAAATCCTGCTCATAGCTACACACCTTCAACTCAGATTTCAAGCTGAGCACAAAGAAACTTTCCTCCTTCAGCAGATGAATGTGAAAACAAACTCTGCACATAAATTATTCTGCACAGAGAAGCTCAAACATCCGACTGAAGGAACAAGAATAAACACATATTTTTGAGTTGAGGGGGACTTTAATTTGCTTTCCACTGCAGCTACAGTACAGTTACATGTATTTATAGATGCTGCCTTTTTTCTATCTTTATCTATATTGAACAGTAACGTAAACTTGTTGTGGCAGCAGACACACGAATGAGATTTATGACGCATCTGTCATATTATAGGCGGAGTTCACACGCACATTTTTAGCTATTATTGCCTGGCATGAGGAAGTTGTTGTCAGTCCTCTCTGAGCGCATGAGACAGATAAACCTCAACAGGACCAATCCTGCACCGACCACTTCTCTACAAGACATTCCGGGAATTCCTCCTCCTCTCTACCTGTCCGACAGGTGTAGTCGGTTGGCGCTCGGTTGACGCGCACAGAGGCTGAAAAAGGGGGGGAAAGAGGGGACCGTTCATGGTCATCTATGGGTGAGTGTCTGAGGAGAGCATGCCCATGTCTGGAAGTACTATGGCAGCGGATTTTCAGCGACAAAAAGGCTTCTCCTGAAGATGGAGACCGGAGAGATAGCAGCGGTGACGGCGGCGGCGGCGGCGGCAGTGAGCGGAGGTCACCGACCCCGGCGCGGCGCCCGCCGCCGCCGACGCCGATGCACGGCAGAGCGAACGACAGCGGTGCCATCTACACGGCGCTGTGGTCGTTTGAATCCCGGCATCCAGAGGAGCTGTCGTTCCAGGAGGGGGAACTGTTCAGTGTTATCACCCGCGATGGAGGATGGTGGAGCGCGCGGAAGATCGACAAGAACGGGCGCGTGCTCGGTAACGGGATCGTGCCCAGTAACTACCTGGTGAGGGCTGAGTCCCTGGAGATGGAACCGTAAGTGCTGTCTTTAACAAATACTGTCAGAAACTATCCGAACAGTAACAGTAAGTGTGGTTATTAAATCCTAACAGTAAATCAGAGGGATGCTGTTGGGCTGTTGAGGTCATATTGATAGTAATTAAGGAAAATGTCATTAAACAAGGTGTTCAGTCCTCTCTGACAGTCTAAACCAAAACTTAATTGGCAACAAGTCTGATAATTGATTAATGGTGGAGCAAAAATTCACCACCAGCTTCCAAAATGTGAATTTTTCCATGACAGTGAACTCAACATATTTGTGTTTTTGAGTAACCTCAATATATTAACTTGGGCTTCAGAGAAGAGTAAGCTGCATTTTTCACTATTTATCTAAAAATGTATTATGATAAACTTTACAAATGTGTAATTCACTCCAGCAGGTTTGTCATAGATTGAATGAAACTGTACATGTGTTGTACTTTAATCTCCGTTTTGCCTCCAACTCCAGCCACATGAATCATTTTGGGATACGCTTATCTATCTTTATCTCAAATATAATTTCCCTATTTGACTATGGTCAATCACATAGCACTCATAAAACACACACACACACACACA
The DNA here is from genome assembly GCF_914725855.1 of Thunnus albacares. Taxonomy (NCBI): domain Eukaryota; kingdom Metazoa; phylum Chordata; class Actinopteri; order Scombriformes; family Scombridae; genus Thunnus; species Thunnus albacares. The sequence goes on along the minus strand of NC_058110.1, from coordinate 32,103,999 downwards.
CACCTCTCTTATCCAGGTCAAGCCCAGAACTGTACATGTGAGTTCTGCCTCCCAATAAAAGGACTCTGAAGTAAAATTTCTATTTATCACATTAGAAAAAGAGGTCAAGTGCTGCTGAATCTGATGAAGAGCCGACTCCACTCTCACAGACGCTTAACCTGCAGTGCAGTAACCACGAGTTCATATTATCAGGTCAAACATGACATGAATACGTGACTCAGTTCTTCTAATCTGCATCGTACGTTCGACTGGAACTGCGGTGCTACTCGTCTGACTTGTATTCGTTCAGACTCAACGGGCCACATTTTTCACATTTTAATGTTGCATCAAATTACGTTAGCTCTAATGAACAACACGCACATTTGCAAACACTTGTAAACATTATCGTTTTTATATGTTTATTATCAGCTTGTTTACAACTGATGAGCTTTGATGAGTAACACAGCAAACATATCCACAGTTTTATTTGTTTTTCTTATGTTTTATAGTTTTTTCTCAGCATTTTCGTTGGTTTGATAGTCAATAGAGAAACTGACAGGAACTACGGTTTATGTAGGGCAACAGGCCACAAAGATACCCATAATACCACTGTTTCTATTTTCTATATTCTTCTTATTGTCAACAAATCTCATGTGTAACAATGAAGCCTGATGTATCTTGTTCCTCTGCGCCGTAGACCTTCGTTATTGTCCAAAAACTATTAAAAATGAGCCACACCGCTGCACTGGGTGACATGTGACTGGCAGTTTATTTAGAAACCACCTGACTGATCACAGTGATCATGTTTTCAGTCTCTGGAGAGAAGCAGAATATGGTTCTGTTTACAGCTTCACTACCTTGTTGTGCTACATATCACATCCTTAACTTTGTTTTCAGTTCTTTGGGAAATTTCCAATATAGTATAAAGTCAAGAGGTCGTTGATATGAAGAAAGAGGAAACGCTGTCTGATAGAGATGAAAATGTGATCGCTTTGGAGTCGTTTCTAAACAAACTAACACGACTAAACTCTTCATGATGAAGGAATGATGTCACACAGTGCAGCTGTGTGGCTCATTGATGTGTTTTTAATAGATTTTGGACAATAACGGCACAAAGGAATAAGATATATCAGCTTTTGGATACACACGCAATACTTATAAGTACGATTGATTCATTGTTTGTTTGGCTCTGCACATGAGATTTGTTAACAATAAGAAAAATATAGAAAATCGCCAGACTTATACTTTAAACTGGTCAAAATTTGATGATTTTTTAATCATTTTTATAACGGTTATACTTCAGCAAAATTCGATTGGATGCCATTTATCAATCCAAGAAGACCTCCTATGGGCAGAAGCTGTTTTATAAAACCAAAAAAAATATGTTAGTCATCACTCCACTTGTCCTCACAAATTTAATGTGTTCATGTAGCCTTTTTAATTAAAAAGTGAGCGAACACTCGTACAGCTGCAGCTTTACATCACGACAAAGATCTGATTTTGCACGAAATATGAGCTGCAAATTGTAACAACAACGTAACACATATTCCATGACTGAAAAGGAGCAAGGAGGAGAAAAATCTTCCATTATACCCCCTTCTCAACATAATAACATGAATGATCAGCACTTTCAACACTCATCTAAAACACGTGCTCGCATCAAAAACACTCACACAGGACCAAAGACGGATAGTTTCTGAGCTATGTTGCAAGTGACACTGTGAAAAATGTCAGTAACACCTTTCATAATGTCAGTCCTGTGTGTGTGTGTGTGTGTGTGTGTGTGTGTGCATCATAGAGGTGATGCAAACGGAGACGCAAACACTTGGACAGTCAGCTTCACCACTTCTTGTTTTGTCTTTCTCTTTCTCTGTTTATTGCTTCAACAGAATGAGAAGTGTGTAAAGGTGTGGTTATTCCCACATGTCAACAGGTGCTGGACAGCTGAAATGAATTATAGAGTTGAGATATTGTTTTTATATTAGTTTTAATTTCACTATTTTCTGCATCGTCTGTCATCCAGTTAATCACCTCGGCCTCAGTAATATAATCCCAGAAGGAGTAGTAGCAATCACAGTTTGCTCAATTAATATTTTCATGGTTAGTTTTAGCTTAGTTAAGAGTTAAATGGTTTATTTGGTTTCCACTTACAGTAACCAGTAGAGCATTACTGATTAATCTGCCAATTATTTTGTTGATTAATGGACTCATTTTTGGTCTATAAATAGTCAAAATAGTGAAAATATGCCCATCACACTCTTCAAATTCCTTCTTTCTTCTGACAAAAACCTAAAAGATATCCAGGTCTTTATCAGCTCAGGTAATAAAAGCTGCAAATCCTCACAATTAAAAGGATGAAATTGGAGATTTTCTATATTTTTCAACAAATCTCATGTAAAGAGCCAAAACCAACAGTTACATAACGTGTGCGTATGCAAAGCGTGATGTAACTTATTCCTCTGCAGACAGCCGTTGTTGCTCAAAAACTATTAAAAACACATCAATGAGTCACAGAGGTTGCACCGGTGCACCAGGTGACGCGTTCCTTCAGCGTAAAGAGTGTGATTACGTTAGTTTGTTTCCCATTTTCAGTTTCTGTGTCGGCCAGACGCCACCGAGCATAAACAACCTCTTGACTTTATACTGAAGCTTTTTAAGAAATGCACAATGTAGAACAAAGTTAATAAACTCTGCCGATCTGGAACAACAAGAAAATTAAATTGTGACTAACGGGGCTCACTATAAGTCTACACTGTAGAGTCAAAACTGAAACCAAAAAAAACATGAAACATTATATCAAACTCCACGTACTTCTCTGTAGCTGGAGCTGACATTAAGACCTTGTGACTTCCAACACTGCATTTCAAATTCATTTACCACCAAAGTATTGATTGATTGATCTTGTGTAACTCATTTACACAATATCTCAGTTTGAAACCATGCAACCACTTCCTAATAATTACTTTTTTAAATTTATGTCTTTCTGTCTTGATCCAGATGGTATTTTGGGACAATGAACCGCTTCGAGGCACAAAGTCACCTGTTGGGACCAGAAAACGATCAGGGAGCTTTCCTCATCCGCTGCAGCGAGAAAGACAACGTTGGATACGTCCTTTCGGGTAAGACTAGGAGGGGAGGAGAGTGGTTTAATGTCAGTAGGTTAAAGAGTAGAGCGAGGGAGGAGGGAGTTTCACTTCAGTTACCAAAAAAAAAAAAAGATCATTTCTATAGTTTCCTTCTTTTTTAATGTATGTTCCTTGCATCCAAGGTTACAGATATTATCCAAATCTAAGTGCTGCTTGGCACAAAGTCACAAACGGTTGGAAAATGTCGTAGGTTGCTTTTTATTCAGTGTCTGCAAACATGTGAGTTACTTGCCAGCTTGTGAGCCTTGACAAACAAGAAGTGGCAGAGGCGATGAGGCTTAAGTTGTTTACTTCCAGTAGGTCTTCAACCCAAATGTGTTAAGACAGAATATGAAGAGAATTTTACAGGCGGCACAAAGTCAAAGTTGAAAATGTTTGTTAGTCGCATCTCAAGAAGCAGAGAACTTAGAGACGAGACGAGAAAGGAGAGAGAGAGAGAGACTGGAGGGAAATAAACAGAAAGAACTGGAGTTTCTGGTGAGGCTATAACCGACTCAAGATATTCACATTCAACTTGGTTTGCAGTCTGTCATGCTGCCGTCCTGCTTTACTCCGTATACGCTGATGCAGCTAAAAGAAAGAGGCAGTGATTTGACTGACAGAATGCAAGTGGACTCAGGGGCTTCTTGACTGATGAATCAGCTTTCCAGTGAGTTCAGTCAGAGGCTGAGTGGAAAAAAAAAAAAAATCCCCAAACATACACACTCCTACTGACACTGTTGGGTGTGTCTGTTGCTAACTAGCTTACAGTTATAGTCTGTCAGTTTATAGGCTGTTTGAGGCCAATAATGTGAGTAACAGTCCACTGGTCAGATTGGTGCGAAAGATACGAGGTGAAAATTTGCTCCAAAGATGTTTCCACAATGAAATGCTGTTTCAGAGGAGGCCATCACACATTATTCTTGATGTTGGTCACAGTGATTAACGGCTTATTCAGCTGTTTTCACTATAAAAGATAAAACTTATGAACACGTCGGATAACTGCTAAAATGTCTCAAACAAGGCAGGAACTCAGGATGGTTGTAAGACTCCATAATGACCCTGCTGATGGGTCAATATGGAAAGCTAAATCAGCTGTCCCTTCATCTGGTAACTATCTACCCATAATCATTTATCATGTGATCCTGCACACTGGAGTTTTGACTGGACTCAAAAAAAACCTGACCCAACCCTGCCCAGACCACTTACTGACAAGTTTTAGGCGGCAATGTGCTGCCTTTGCAAAGCTGAAACTCTTATATAAACCTGAATTTTGCACTGTGGACATGGATGCCTTGTGAATGTTAATAGTGTCAAAGTTGTTGCTGTTGCTATTGATATATGCAGGCTGACTTGACAAGTACAACCTGATCAAACCCAAAGCGATAAAGAGAAATAATTAATTTCAACAACAAAGATTGCAGTTCAGCTGGTGGTCTGGGAGAGAACTAAAAAACAGAACTTGGGTATTTATAAGTTGAAAAAGTGTACAAACAGAAAAAAAAAAGAGGACCCACTACTACGACCTACTACTGCCTGATAATTCTGTTAAGTAAAACTTAACTCTTTCTTCCCTCTCATTGCCTGTCCATGTATCACAGTCACAAGACATTTAACTGATGCCCTTTCAAAGAGCAGCAGCACAAGCGTAACCACAGAAAATGTCAGTATTTATGTTTCCCATCTTTTTATGCAGCGGACTAAAACAATAGCAGAATGCAAAACATTGCCGAGAACAGGAGAGCCGCTGGCTAAACCTCTCTCTGCTCCCCGACCCGCCTCGCACCTTTCAACACAACCCATAACAGTGACTTCCACAGTGGGCTGGGGTTACTGGGAGGCATCCAACAGATCTGATGATAATGAAGATTCACACAGGCTGCATAGTGAAAGTCAGAGCAGTTTGTGTCTACACAGGATGTGTAAGGCTGCATATGGTAGCTGTATTGATAAAAATAGAAGCGTGTCTGTTTTCACAAGCTTTACATACAGTGAAAAAGAAAATACATTTTCATCCTCTAATTCTGTGTCCCCCCCTATGTTAATTGTTCCATTATCTCTTGTTATATGCTAAATATATGTCCAAAAAATAATTTTTGAGTAGCTTTACATCTGTATTTTCTCTTCCTGTGAATTGTTTTTCATGTTTAATGACTCATCTCGTAATTACAAGCTAAACATAGTGATTAGCTAAACACACCCATCCTATAAAACCACTTGTAGGTCAAGTAGCTAGCAGGGTGATATTAGAGGAGGAAGGTGTGTGTGTATCGACATCATTTTTATGTGGCTAAGGTGTCAATTAATTTCTCCTTTGTCATCTTTCATATCTAACAGCAGATAAGGGAGGTATGTGTGGAGGCCGACAGTCCTCTAAAGCTCCATATCGCACAACTTTATTTGGAAGTTAAACCCAAAAAATGTCAGTAACACTCCCCTCACTGCAGAGGAAGACTGTACATGCACATGACTACAGTACATACAGTAGGTCAAACGTGAACAAGGAAGTCAGTCTGCAAACAACCATTTAATAATTTTACTGTTCACCGTTTATTGTTTTCTCTTCCACACCTTAGTTATCCTGGAAGATTTGTATAAAACCGGTCTGACTGTCTGATGGCTCGTGTTTCTTGCCACATCAGATTCCATTTAGCCTTAATGACTCAACAAGATCTTAGCGATTAACTTGGTAAATACAATGTATTTATAAACCTACATAAAACCTTCATAAACCTTTTGTAAACCTATAAAAATCAAGAATCCAAGTTATAATAAGCCAAAATTATAATTAATGTGTCAAATTGTTTACAGGAATGATCATAAATCTAAAATAAATGCAACAGGGGGCGGGATCTTTGTCTTTTTTTTTTTTTTTTTTTAATCGATTCTTCTTGTTTCTGACTTTGTGAATATATGTGTGACTCTTTCTGCAGTGAAGTCAGACAGTCGGGTGAAGCATTTTAAGATCCTCCAAGCAAACAAAGGTCATTTATACGTGGAGCAAAACAATGAGTTCAGCTCTCTGATCGATCTAGTGGAGCATTACTGTACGAACAGCCTCAGCAACACAGGCAGACTGGGAAGCCCCTGCAAGAGGGTAAGACACGCTGCATCTCTGGTGTTTCTGTCTATTCAGCTGCTTCTTCTATTGTTTCTTCCTCTTAGTTCTGGTTGTATGAAAAGAAGAAGTGTGGACATTCAGCAGCAATGGTGTCAACCCCCAACCCCCACCCCCCCAAGACACTCAAATACAGGAATGGACTGAGTGTTGTACATCAACGTGCTTCCTCGTGTTTGTAGATGATGTGACAATGTATTTTTGCAACTAAGTGTGACCACAATATTTCTTTTGAGAAATCATGTGACACAGCAGAAGAATCAATGTAGGTTGCAAGGAGAACATTCACAACGACAATGCTTGAAAGAAATACAGCACAGGTCCCCAGATGCTCGTCAAAACATCAGCACTAGATTTCAGCACAAATTGGTACATTTTTTCAAATTTGCTTTAAATCTACACTGTGGAAGACAGCAGGAGCAAGAACGTAAACACAGGAAGAAGGTCCTGAAGAAGGTCTCCTGGCCAAATACAGCATTCTTTGTTGCGCTGGTCCAGGTTGGACCTCAATTAATTCTCCGGCTAGTAGCACACCGGGCTACGGGAGCCGTTTAGCTCAAACTCACAGAATACACCTAGTAGTCGGTCAGATGGAGGTTGGATCATGTTCCCACCCGTGTTCCTCCTCTAAAAGGGTCATGGTACAGTTGTTTTGGTCCGCACCCGAGTGTGATTACTGTGTTCAGACCTTCCCAAACAAATGGAAGGAGGAAAACCAACGAGAGGTAGATTTAACCAGACTAAAACATACAGGTTTAGGACCCTAGTCTTCTACAAACAAAACCTTATGTCAGAACAATTTTAAAGATGCTTGATCACAAAAATTCAAGCCTGGTTCCAAACCTCTGAATCACCACACACAACTCTGAATGGTCATTTTACATTCTTCCTTATCACACTCATAATAATGTCACTAACTAGATCTTCTAACGTGCCTTTTACAAAGATCTTCAACCAGAGAGGATGCAGACTCTGCTTGGGACCTGTTAGCTATTCACTTCCCTTACTGTGCCTTTTACCACAATATCATGTATCAAGTCCTTATTTAAAGACCTTTTTACGAGGGTTCTTGTTTTGATAAGAGTCAGCTGGAAATATAAAATGTCAGCTGGCACATGGGACACCTGTAGAGGGCGGGGCTTAACGAAGGGTCAGTTCAGTCTGATTATGAGGCTTGTGGCTCTAAGTCATAAAAGTGCTCAACCATTATTAGGCATCAACCAAATAAATATATATTGCTATACATCATCTATATTTTTCAGTGATTGTGAGATTAAATTAGCAAATTCTAAAAATCTATTGATATTTTCTGCCATATGTGTCAAGCACACACACACACACACACACACACACACACACACACACACACACACAATACCCATTTAAATCCTACGTATATGCAATAATGATGATAATATGTACTTTATTTGTGTCCCTTTAGGACCTAAAAGTGTGTTTTTATGTGTTTCCTCCATCAGAGAAAGCCCAAAACAGATCCAAATTTTACGGAGGATGACTGGGAACTCCCAAAAGAGGAGTTCACCCTGCTGGAGGAGCTGGGCAGCGGTTATTTCTCTGATGTCTATCGGGGACTCTGGAAAAAAAATATTAATGTCGCCATCAAGATCATCAAACGTGGTATTTCATCACCTCTGGTTTTCTCTCTCTCTCTCTTATACACACGTTATCCAACTCTCCAACTTTCAGTTCAGCTGTTTCGTCTGTTTCCGGATGTATTTAGCTTAGCTTTGCACAATCATATGTCAGAAATCCTCCATTTACTATTTCTGCCTTAATTCTTGAATACTAAAATGTATCATGTAAATAAGATATATAATAAATATGAAAGTTTCCACTGCGGTGTAAAAATACACATATGCGTTTGTGATTAACGTGAAATGTTAGACCATACCGGAGTGAAACTGGGTGCGGTTAAAAGACACAAATAAGAAAGTAAAGAGACATTTCTAGATCTGTCATGGTAATCCCCATCTATACACCTCAAATACTGTGACACATATTTGGCATTATGAACATCGCTGTTACGTGCAGAATTTAAGTGACACACAATAAGACTTAATTGCCAAGTTGTGCAACCATCAGTGAAATTCATTTGTTCTTTCTTTTTTGGGTAGGAGTTAATCACCTTTTTGGCATCAAGTATTAATGCTTAAAGCTCTTAAACCTTTAAGCCCTACTGTTTAAACAGTCTAAATATATAATTTCCATTCAGAACAACTGGATCAATTGTTTGTAACAAACACCTGTAGAAAGTTAAGTGAGCGACAGGTGTGGGAGTAGACAGGTGAGCTGTTTTAGAAGTATAAAGCAAAGACACTAAAGCTGCTGTCAGTCAAGTAGGTCACTTAGCCGACGACTCATACGACGTGCAGCAATAACAGGCTGAACATACATGTACAGGGTTATTTTGTCAACTTTATTTGGAAAGCACCATAGACAGTTTTCCCTTTCCTGCATCATTGAGTATGTTAGATATTGAACATTCAAGATTCTCAGTGTGGTTTCCTTCTTTTGCTTCTCTCTATTTCTCCCTCCTCTGTTCCTCTTTTGTCTCTGTTCCTCTTTTTCATTTGGCTTTCTCTGCCTCTCTCTCTCTTTCTCTCTCTTTCTCTTTCTCTACAGATTCAGAGATGAACCACCATGAATTTCATAGGGAAGTTCAGATCTTGAAGAGTCTCCGCCATCGTCACCTCATCTCTCTGTTTGCCGTCTGCACAGCTACAACGCCGTACTACATCATCACCGAGCTGATGGAGAAAGGCAGCTTGCTCAACTTCCTAAGAGGTAAACCTCGGTGTTCTTTTGCTTCTGTGGTTTGTGAGAAGCAATATGAGTTTTATACCCTGGGGTTAGTTGAGGTTATTGTTGGGGCTTTGGTTGATGGTTGGTAACTTGCCTGTTATGGTGTTTCAGTCAGCGTTTCAATAAAATTGTGAGACCAGACATGCACTGACATATATGAACATAATCACAAACATTTGTTGTTTCCGTATGGAAAAAATGTTGGAGCTGCTTGTTGTTGTGGCCATCCCAGCTCCATTTTATTTTAGCTGTGCTATTGACACAGCTAAGACTTAAAATTTCAACTGAAATATTTCAACTATTGGATGAATTACCATTAAATTTTGTAACTGGATTCAGAGTTTCCAGGGGATGACTTTGGTGATCCTCAGACTGTTTTTCTAGCGCCAACAGCAGGTCAAAGTTTTCTCTGTTTTCTCTTACTCTATACTGCAAAATATCTCAATATCTACTGGATGGATTGGCACATAAATTTGGTACAGATGTTCATGATTCCCCAGACAATGAATCATGATGACACTGGTGACTTTTCCTCCATCATGAGGTTGGCATTTGTGTTTTTGAGATAAATGTCTCAATCCATTGGATGGGTTGCAAGTAAAATTTGGTACACACACATTCATGTTGCCCTCAGTAGGTATAGCTTTCACTTTGGTGATTGACTTTTCTTGTAGCACCATCATCAGGTCAAATTTTTTATTTGTCCAATACTTTGGTTAATAACGAAATACCTGGTTGAGTAAATTAATGACATTTCTATCGGCTTCAACTGTACTTTGTATTTATTGCTACTGAGCAAATGTTAGCATGCTAACACGCATTTTGGCTGGATGACGTTAGCATTTAGTTGAAAGCACCGCCACAGAGCACGGCTGTAGACTCATCGTGACAATCAGCTAGATGTTTTATCTACAGAAGGACTCACCACTCTGTCTGTTGTTACAATCATCAACATCACACAAAGTGGTGTTTCTTCATCAAGGAAACCATTTTCAGCTGAGCGTAAATAGCACAGACCCTGGCTTTCTAAGAGCATATTAACCAGAAAACAACCAAGAGTTTCATTTTGTAGTGTGGCCGATTTACACAAGTATCATTAATTAGCTACAGATGATGATATTTTTGAGTGGCTGTTGTCATTTTGGTTATTGAAATCAGTGGCTGCCAACTGAAACCTTTAGCTTCTTAAAGCATTAAGACATTGTTAATATTGTAAGTTATAATTAAAGTTGTGACTCTTGTGATTCAAAAAATGTTGATACAAAAACTATAAACTGTTCAGCTATACCTGGAGCTATAAAACATATACAGACTTGTAACTAAAAGCTTGATTTACAGTTGTATGTAGCTATGGAGTCTACTTACATAGTCGCTGTAGGCTATAATGTAATTAATGTTCGCCTCTTCATCAATGTAACTACACCTCCAGGCTACAGCGGCTACACATGTACTGTAACACATCAGGACAAGAACTGTGACACAAGAATCAGCTTGTGTTTTCTCCTACAAGTTTCTGATGCCAGTGGAGATTTTAGGTAGTGAAGACAACAATGAGGAAGTTGAAGAAAGACTCAGTGATCTTTTCCTTACAGTAACACACACACCAGCGTCCCAGTGAATGAATTACTGTAAACATGGAAATTCACAGAAGTAGTCACTACTCAGTAAAAATACAAGGCGAAATAGAAGTTATGTAGATGTAACTCCACTTAAGTATGTGTGTAGACCAGTGGTGGAAGAAGACTTCAGATCCTTTACTTCAGTAAAAGTACCAATACAGCAATGTAAAAATACTCCATTACAAGTAAAAGTCATGCATGATCCTACTACAGTAAAAGTACATAAGTATTATGAGCTTGATGTAGTTAAAGTATTGCAGTAAAAGTACATAAGTATTATGAGCTTGATGTAGTTAAAGTCTTGCAGTAAAAGTACATAAGTATTATGAGCTTGATGTAGTTAAAGTATTGCAGTAAAAGAAGTGGTTTGGTTCCTCTGACTGATATATTATTATATATGACATCATTAGATTATTAATAGTGAAGCATCAGTGTTAGAGCAGCATGTTACTGTTGTAGCTGCTGGAGGTGGAGCTAGTTTACACTACTTTATATACAGTTAGCTAGTTTAGTCCAGTGGTTCTCAACCTAGGGGTTGGGCCCCTCCAAAGGGTCAGCAGATAAATCTGAGGGGTGGTGAGATGATTAATGGGAGAGGAAAGAAGAAAAAACAAAGTTCTGATACACAAATCTGTTTTCAGGGGCTTGGAAGATCATAACTCTGGGTTTCTGGGGTACAGTAGTAATTCAGTTCAGATTCTAGGAACATTGGACTCTATGTACGGTTATTCTTGGTTGGATTCTTGATATTTGATGATGATTGTGTGTGTGTTTTTTTTTTTTAAATGTGTCAGGTCCAGAGGGGCAGCTTCAAGACGTGGTGTCACTCATTGACATGGGTGCCCAGGTGGCTGATGGGATGTCATACCTTGAGGAGAAGAACAGCATCCACAGAGATTTAGCAGCTCGAAATGTCCTGGTGGGGGAACACTACATCTGTAAGGTGGCTGACTTCGGACTGGCCAGAGTGATCAAGGTAGGGAGACAGGGAGGGTTTGTCTGTTTATCTTTTTTTCAGTAAAATCAAGAGTTTTTAAGACAAAGATTTTTTTCATCCAGGAGCCGTTTTACATCACAGAAGATAAAAAGATTCCCTACAAGTGGAGTGCTCCTGAGGCCATCAGCCATGGAAAGTTCTCCAACAAGTCAGACGTCTGGTCTTTTGGTGTCTTGCTCTATGAGATTATCACCTACGGAGGCGTTCCTTACCCAGGTTTGTTGAGTGACATGTTTTCTGGGTTGGATGTTTTTAAAAAATATAGTTTATAGCACTTTGGGGATGTCTCCATTATTTAAGACAACACTGTACAACACTGTAGACTATATTACGATGAAACTATTTTCAGTCTTTGTCCACTTTTTTGTTATACCCTTTCCTGTTAAACCCATTTCAAACTCTATTATCCAGGATAAAGTTGTACTCGAGGTTTGTGTGAACAGGTCAACATGGCTTGTTTGACGTGGTTGAACAGGGTTACTGCTTGGCTTTGGTCTGACAGGGCGAACACAGGTTTCTACAGTAATTGACACCAACACTGAAACCATCATGCTTTCATTTCCTCATGTTTAGATTACCGTGATGGTCTCCTAATAAATCTGAAAATCTGACAAACTGTACAAACTGTGGCTGCTAAATTACTAACAAAAAGTAAGACAATACTCCCCCTTTAATGTTTCTACACTGGCTACCAGTTTGTTACGGAACTGATTTGAATATTTTACTTATTATCTTTAAAGCACTTTATGGCCTCAGACTACATCTCTAAACTACTCGCCTCTTACTTTACTAGCCTGAGGTCCTCAGGCAGGAAGCTGTTGGTTGTTCTCATATCAAAATGTAAAATTAAAGGGGACAGAACTTTTGTTGTTAAGGTACCTCAACTACGGAAAGATCTGTCGGACACACTCAGACTTGCAAAATCAGTAAATTAAAAATGTGTTTTTATCAAAAAGCTTGTTTATAACTTAATTAACTTAATTTAACCTAGTTGATATTTCTTGCATTTATGTTTTTATGTTGTTGGTTGTAGAGCTGCAACGATTTGTCGTTTAATCAATTAGTTGATCAACATAAAATTAATCAGCAACTATTTTCATAGAATGCTGAAATTCTCTGGTTCCAGCTATTTACCTTTGGGTTTTGGACTGTTGGTCGGGACAAAACAAGCTTTGTAAAACTGTGATCAACACTTTTCACCATTTTATGGAATTTTATGGACCAAACAACTTAATGAAAATAATAACATTAGTTGCAGTTGTAGTTCATTGGTATGTGTAACCTGAGTGTTGAGTTTATAATCTGATTTAATTTACAAAATTTAACATTAGTTCAACAGAAATTAATCAGCAACTATTTTGATAAATGATTAATTGTTTTGAGTCATTTTTTAAAGGGAAAAAAAGCCCAAATTCTCTGGTTCCAGATACTCAAATGTGAATATTTTCAGATTTTCTTTGCAATTGTTTGGGTTTTGAACTGCTTGCACACAAAACAAGACATTTAAAGATGTCATCTTGGGCTTTGGGAAATTGTGATGGACATATTTCATATTTTATAGACCAAATAACAAAGCTGCAGCCCTGTTTGTAGCCCTCATAACTATACTTTCTGATTACGTCAAGGTCAAAGTTTCTTGAGTATGATTTTAGGATACGAATTTTCATAAAGGGGATGAAATGAAGAAACAATCTCCTATAAAGAACTGTCATTGTCATTGTGAAAGTCCTGCATTAATATAGCAGAGATGTTTAGGGAAGTGAAAGTCGACAGCCATGTTTAGCAAATATATCTGTACATGTTTTGGGGTACCTTTGTGGTTTAGCAGCACTGAACTAGTAATAAGTAGCGGTGCACACAGCTCCAAGTCTTGAACAGAGTATTGGGTGCCCGGGTTGTGGCAAAGATGAAACAAACAAAAACACTGGCGCTCACGGATGTATCTTCTTATTATATGAAAGTAGTATTAGATCATTTTTCAAGCTCACAACTATCAGAATTAAAGCTTGCATAGACTATATATATGGGAAAAACCTCCAGGTGCATCAACAGGTGTTTTACTGCACTTCTAGTGCTTCACACTTCTTTTTCCTTTCTCTCCCTCAGCCTTTAGCAACCAGGAAGTGTACCAGCAGGTTACCAGGGGATACAGGATTCCAGCTCCGTCCAAATGCCCCAACTTTCTCTACCAAATCATGTTGAAATGTTGGAGCGCCGAGCCAGCGGACAGGCCAGACTTCAAGACCCTCAAGGTTCAACTGGACAGCAGCTCCTACGAGTTGGAGTGAGCGCCCCCTGACTTCCTGCAGTACAGACTCTTGGCCACCGAGGGGCAGCAGAGAGTCCGACACTGAGCAGGGATTTTGAATTTAAACAGAGGACTCTCTTTTTTTAAAAACAATAGAGACAAAACACAACTGCTTTTACAGGCGTTTGTGTAAAATGACTTTGACTGTGTGTTTGCAGTTTGCTAACCTGAAACTCTGATATATTTTATTCAGCCCACTAGATTATTCTCATTATCAATTTATCAGATTATTATTTTTCTTTCAGCTAAAAACTTTTTTCTTTTTAAAAAAAATAATCGATCAACCATGTCATTCATTTTTTAAACAAATGTGACAATAATTTTCTAGTTCTAGCTCCTTTAGTGTGAGTATTTGCAGGTTTATTTAGTCTTCTGTGACAGTAAACTGAGTTTTGTAAGCCAGTTGTAAGCGGCAGCATCACACAGTAATGAGTCAAAGTAATTGGCACAATTTGGCCAATTGGAGATGATTGGAGAGGTTCAGGGACACCAGTGACACCACAAACTAAAAACTCCCTAGCTCTCATAAGGTTCGGCCTAGAGGTCTGGAATTGTATACAAGTTGTGTTCTGCATAGTTGTGGCATAAAGCATGTCCTAATTATTGTTATTCAAATACGACTCATTATAGACGAGGACCAAAAACACCTTTTTGAGCCTTATTTGAACTGATGTAGTTTTGTTTGTGTTTTAGCCACATGCTAAACAAACACATTTCCAGAAACTAGAAGATGTCACTTGTCACATGAAGCCTAATACATGCATCATGGCCTTACAGTTCTTCTATTATAAGCTTTTCAATTCTCCAAATAGGTGAAAATTCTATAAAAAGGGTGGATGTTAAGGGGTTAAAGAGAGACTGTTTTATCAACAGTCTCCTTCTAGTTGGTGCTGGACTAAATACACAAATGGAAGCAGAGCAAATGTCATAAACAGACTCATAATTTTGAGTCACACCAATGGTAAAAAAAAAAAAAATCAAATATGCCAACAGTAAACTAATGACTAAAAATGTAAAGCACTGAACAAACTTGCTTTGCGAGAACAAACTGTTGATAATCTCCTACCTGTCAGCAGCCTGCAGTATTCACCTTCAGCCAGCAGGAGGCAGCAGAGTCACAGGTCTGAAGACCTTCTCACTTTCTTCCCTCACTATGAAACAGAGAAGTTGCACAAAATAGTCAGGATTCACTACAGTACACACACTCCCAATATTTTAACAGTTTAGCAAGTAGAGCCTGGAAATAATCCAACAACCAGCAAAGGTCTGCTGATTCATTTGTGTGTCTGACGATAAAAAAACAAACAGTTCATCCCTCCAGTTTTATCTGTCAGGGTTCAAAAAAGGGTATCAAAGCCACCAAACTATGAAAAAAATGGGGAAACCTCACCCACACAAATATTTCAGCATAATTTCACATGTTTAAACTGATTTCAATCCAAGGTCATGTTTTGTTTCCAGTATTTTTTTTAAATGTTGCCTGGTGGGAAAGTTTTTTTTAGTGTCAGATTTGTAACGGATTTACTGCAACAGTTGTGGAACAGCGTGTGACTGCTGTCACATTTAAACATCTGATGGCTTATCGAAAGACGTGCCTCATCCAAACTATTGTCAGTAGTGTTGAATGCAGCCATGATATCACTGTCAGCCTGGTGCAAACACACAACGTGACTCTCACAGCGTTTATGTATTAGTCTTCTGTGTAGGCTTCTTTTTTTTTTTTGTATTCTTTTCATGTGCCATGTTCTATAAATAATGTTATTACTTTTTGCATTTTATAGGAGTTTTGTTTCTATTTGATTTTAAGGAGACATTGGATGTGTATATATGTGTGTTGAGTGGTTTCCAGTCATAAATCCACTCTTATCAGTGTGTGTGTGTGTGTGTGTGTGTGTGTGTGTGTGTGTGTGTGTGTGTGTGTGTGTGTTACGTTCCCTCCTGTCTGCTCCTGAGTTAACTGGGTCAGTGTCGCCTCACATTTGACCCCTATTTTTACCTCCCTCTCTCTCTCTCTCTCTCTCTCTCTCTCTCTCTCTCTCTCTCTCATTCATATTAATTTCAAATAGCTTTATTGGCTATAAATAAAACACAGCATTGCCAAAACCCTTTATGAACACTGACATAAACTTACAGTATATTAACATTGTTAAAAATTGTATTTACATTTTCATAAGTAAAAAAACAAACAAACTGAGAATTTAGTTTTATGTGTTGTCTGATGTAGTTGTTGGAGTTTTTCTTTGTCTGATCGGTTATTAATTTTTGTAAGGATGCAATTAAAATGTTTGTATTTTTAATTGTTAATTGTTTAGTCTTTAAAATGTGGAAAAACAGCCGAGGTGTCGTCGTCATATTACTTGTTTTATCTGACAAACAGTCTGAAACCCAAAGAGATTCAGTTTACAATAAAATACAACAAAGAAATGCAGGAAATCCTCACATATGACGAGCTGGAACGTGAGTTTAATAAAATACTAAATTAGATTAGATTAACTATTGAAGTAATCACTTCAGCATTCAAATTTTTTAAGAGCTGGTCCCAGACAAGTTTGAGTATTGGTCTTTGTATTGGAAACTGGTTTTATTTTATGCACAGGTTTGTCTTTCTGTACTTGTGAGGACCTTAATGCAGCCAGAAACCTAAACTTAGTTCAAAACTTAACCTTAAAACAAAGTCTTAACCCTCAAAAAGCCCTTTGATGTCATGAAGAAAAGCCAAAATGTCCTCACGTTGCAGAAATGTTCTCACTATGATGGTTTCAAACTAAAATTGGTCCTCACAAAGATAGAAAATAAACAGACACACATACACACACACACACCATTTGTCCTCAGATCTGTCATTCCAGTGCACACATGCACCAAACAGCCCGCATTCACACGCATACCTGAGACCACATGCAGGCCTTTACTTGGAAAGTGTCTCTCACACACACACACACACACACACACACACACACACACACACACACACACACACAGACAGAGTCACTGGGGTCTCTTGGGTCAGTGTCAGGACAAGCTGAAACGTGAAACTGTGTATCTGTGTGAGAACATGTGCATGTGTGTGATGGTATGGTGTATATATGACTCCTCTGTCCTGCAGAGTCACGTCGCCCAGTTAACCCAGTTGAGCCACATAAATAGAGGACAGTCCAAACTGTTGAAATCAGGTCAGGAGCCTTTTTGTGTTTGCATGTGACATCAGACCCAGTAATCTGAGTCCAGAGCTGCAACAATTAGTTGATTAATTGATTAGTTGCCAACTATTTGATTAATCGTTTGAGTCATTTTTTAAGAAAAAACGTCCAAATTCTCTGATTCTGATTCTCAAATGTGAATATTTTCTGGTTTTAAGACAGTAAACTGAACATCTTTGGGTTGTTGACTTTTAATCTTGGGCTCTTGGAAACAGTGATCAACATGTTTCACCATTTTCTTACATTTTATAGAGCAAACAACTAATCGATTTATTGAGAAAATAACTGACAGATGAATCGATAATTAAAATAATCATTAGTTGCAGCTCTACCTGAGTCTAATTCAAAATGTTACTGACCTCTTTTTCACCCTGTACATTTTATCAGGTGTCATTATTGTTCATTGATTAACCTCCTTATATCACTGTGTAGATATTGTATATAAAGTATATTTAACTGCAGGCGACCAAAGAAACTATATTCTTGCTTCATTCTACATTACTGCTTAAACTAACCTACATAACCAAACTGAGTCACAATCTCACGTCCTGTTCTTACACATCATCACATTACAGAAGGTGAAACCATCTTTTTTTGCCATCTGTTAAAAAAAATTACTGAAACGATCAAAATAGTCAGTTTATCAATATCGTTTCAGCTCTAGTTGATACACAAAGGTTTTAGGGGGAGTTACATGGTGGCGAAGTGACTTTCTGTGTGTATTTTTGAACTTTAAAAGAAAGTCAAGCTAGCTGTCTCCATTGCTAACCGTCTTTATGCTAAGCTAAGCTAATCACTTCCTTGTTGCAACAATAAACAAACAAGTTCTTTCACACTAGCGAGGCTAAGATTCATGTTATTAAGGTTTTCTTAGAATGATGTTTAGGTAAAACGTTTATAGATGTTTGACAGGTGAGAAGTCCAACTTGTTGCTCTCAGATTCACCGTCAATGCAGCGGGAGAACTTTGTGTCTTTTATATCCAAAATCTCAGGAAGTTCAGACAAAGCTTAAGTCAGAATTTGAACGTAATTATGTTCAGATTGATTCGTTTACCACTGAGTTAAAGAAATTTGACTTTTAAGTGCTCCTGAATATCCTGTAATCTCTTTGTGCACAAAAGAAATCTTATTTGAGTTTAGTACAATACAATAAAACACAGCAGCAGAACCATGTACTTTCATTGCAGGAGTAAAAACATCTAAACATGCTAAATATAAAACCACAAGCAGCTCATATCCTGTATGTCTTTATGTCAAGTATACAATTATCATCTCAGTATCTTGTTCTGTTTTTAAACTAATGATATTAGATTACAGCAAAGTTGCAGAGAACAACACACACACACACACACATATGCACTGTATGGCCTCTGAATGGGAAAACAGCCAAAACTGTGTTTTCATATCATCTGGTAGATCCGGTGTTCATGTCGTCAGACAGCTGCGATGAACTCAGTCACCCTGAGACAGCTGCTGAGCGCGCACACACACACACACACACACACACACACACACACACACACACACACGCGTGTTATAGCCTGAATAAGAGAAGCCAATAGGGTGTCTCAGCTCTTTACTACTAACTTTTTAACTTGGTTTTGAGAATAAAACACATGGAAAGTGACAAAATGAAGTACTGAAAGATGTCAGTATGTCTTCAAGTGAGCTTATGTCCGTCTGAGTGAAGCAACAAGCTGCTGTGTGTCTGAAACTTTCCACTTTCTAAGTTAAGAACGCCACATCAGAGTTTATAATTTCACTTTACTGTAACGGCCACACGACCAGAGTCTGTGTCAACATATAGGCAGCATTGATATATATGTCACACAGTAAACCATAATCAAGAACATAATGTCAGATGCAGGAACTGATGATTAAACTTGGTTGTTTTGGTGGACAAAGACCTACAGTTGGTTGAAACAGATATAATGTTTCCAGCTCTTTAGATTTGTTGTCCAGTGATTCAACTGATGGGAGGAGAGAGAGAGAGAAAACTGAGGATATTTCGGGAGGATTTGTTGACAATGTGCTGCTTGTTTGAGTGTTTCAGGCTGTCGTACCAAACTGTTACAGATGAAGTGAGGATACTTTTAATGGTGGTTGTATAAAGTGTTTCACATTACAGTGTTTATTTGACTTTAACGACAGGACGGCCACATAATAACCAAACTGTACTCAAGATGGTGAAAGATAGACGTGTGGTTCACAGTCCTGTTAGTCACAGCTATAAATAGGAATTTCCTGTATGCAAACTGCAAAAACAACATATTATTAAGATCAGTACATACAGCATATAGGTCATACTGTGTTGTTTTGTTATGTTATAAGGTATGAGCACATACAATGGAAGAAATGATTGTTGTCTTGAGGTATCATGCAGAGTGTGTTCAACGATAGATGATCAGTTTCCTCACATCTCTTTCCTTTTAATAGTGATTCACATTTACTGATCAGCTCGTCACACACAGTGTTGACTGGGATGATTCTGCAAAAGCTTCAGTTCCACTTTTCAGATGATTCCTGCGTTCAGCTACTAGAGTTTAGTTTAGTTCTGCTTAAATTTAGGCGACTAAAACAACTGGTTAAGTTTAAGATTGTTATAATAATAAGAGCGACACAGACTGTTGGTAGAAGATGGGACATAAACCATAAACCTCCAAACTCTCATCAACAAATAATTAGTCAGGGTTGCAACTACTGATTCTTTTCATTATTGATTAATCTGCCTGGATAATAAATGTAGTTTTTGTCTGACGCTGATGTTTCCATTCACAAACTCAAAAAGCTCCGTCTGTTGCCGCAGACGTTCTGTTACTGTTCTACTAAAACACAGTTCAGTCTAAACTGTCTGTGTATAACTGGAGCAAGTCATCCCGTATCTCTCACACTGCTTCCAAATTCATCGATCTTCCAAACCCCCCCTAACCTCTCAGATATCAATAACAGAGCCATCAGTCACATGACCCTCAACGTCCCCTCGATACATTATACAGGACACACCATGTTCTCTTTATACATCCATGGGATACACGCAGAAGTTTTATCTCCTACACTACGGCCCACTAATCATAGACCATGTCTGCATGTATGTGATGCATCTTGTTCTTGTTTGTGTTTCTCTATGTATCTATGTATGTTCTTGAGGCATTTACAACACATAACACACTGGAAACAAATTTCCCTTTGTGGACAATAAATATCTATTTGGTCCATAAAACATCAGAAAACTGTGAATCATAATTTCCTAAAGCTCAATGTGACATCTTGAAGTGTTTTGTTTTGTCTGATCAGCAGCCCCAAACCCCAAAATAATCAATTTATTATGTTAAAAGACACAGAAATGCAGCAAATTCTTACATTTGTGTACATCTGAGAACCTGGAACAATCAAGTATTTGACTTCTTTTTGCTTAAAAATGACTTCAAACGACTAAATCTATGAATAATCAATCTGTCAATTGACTAATTGACTAATCATCATCATCAATCAGTTCTATAATGGCTTCACTTTTGTGCTGATTCATTTTCATTCATTCAGATCCAAGATATGTGCAAGTTAATGTGATCCAAAGTTTAGTTTGATATGAAAACCACATGTTTCCATTACACCAGGTCACTGAGTGTGTGTGTGTGTGTTTGTGTGTGTGTGTGTTTGTGTGTGTGTTTGTGTGTGTTTGTGTCTCACAGTTTCTCTTTTCCAGTGAAAACATTTTTTTTAGCGCAAAGAGACTCTGAGCAGTGACATCAAATTACATCGACTAATGTTTGACACGACGTCTCAGTCTGAGATGATTTACGCTGCACCGTCTCCTCCCGTCAGACTGTTTTTCCGTTCCAGGTTCTCCTGAACTTTATGCAGAGTGACCTTTATACAGACTAAACTTCATACCAGGTGATGTTGCAGAGAGGAAACACACACACACAAACATACACACACACACACACACACAGGTTGGACCAGTGCTGTGTTTTGTATTGTGTCATCTGTGTTATTGACATGACGTGTGTGTGACAGTTCACATTATGAACTGTATAGTTTTGTGTCTTGTAACATGTCTGCTGATGTTTTGTCGTGCAGCACAAACAAACTCAAACTGTACTGGCATCATATTTTAAGATTTTGAAAGAGAATTTTAGGGTTTTTTAAAGTGTTTAACGAAATAAAGCACCGCAGAAAAATCCAGAACCTCCATTAAGATGCAGAAATACTACAAACTATGGCTGAAAATATGAAAATTATAATGAAAATGATTATTAGCAGGACATTGACAGTGGAGACCAAGCTGAGTCTCTACTACTGTGTTGGATTTAGGCAACAAGAACACTGAAAACCTGCAAAAAGTGATATTTTGTCCACTCGGGGGGCGTTTAAACAACTAGTGAACACAAGACTGACACATCATCAGCTTTTAAGTTGATATGTTGAACTTATTTCCACATCCAGCAGTTACGGAGCAACATTATCTTTCATCTGGAGTCGTGTTTTTGTCCAATATTCACTCTCTTTCAGCTCTGTTTTTGCTCTCCACCAACTCCTGAGGGAAATATCTGTATCTTTAGCTGCTAAATGCTCCACTATGTTCACCAGCTAGACAGTTTGGTGCTGAGCAGGTAGTGTACAGTGACTTTTTAGAGGTTTTTCTCTGAAAACAGCTGCCTGCTGCGGCCCAAAACGACACTATGAGAGCGCTGAGAGTGAACCAGAACAGTAAAGTTGCAGCCGGACAGATAAACAATGAGCTGAAACTCACTATAAAGCTCCATAAAGCTGAGAGGAGCCACGACCAACACATTACACACTGACAGCTCATATACTATTATATGAAATATCGTTTAAAGCCACTTTAAGGTCAGTGAAAGATGGTTTCAGTTAAATCACAAACAGCATTCAGGTCACTGTGATTTTTTTCTATTATTAAACCAAAACTATGATTCATTCTCTAACCTTCACCACATGCTGCCAGTGTCTAAAACACAACTAGAACAATATTTAACAACGCTGTAGTTACTACTAGTGAATATTATACTGCACTGTACTATTAACATTCCCTCATTGTGTTGACAAACACATAATTCAGGCAGCATCACGTTTCCTTCAAAATGGATTTGCTGTTATAATTGAGTTGTATATATGAATGTAATTTCTTACTAACAGGTTAAAGTCTCATTATGGATCACTAATATGTAGTTTATGTGAGTTTTGTGATGTGGTTGTCTGCGGTTTTGATGGTAAAAGAGGACGTTAGTGTAAACATCAGGGTTTTTGGCGTCACGTCCTCAGAATCAAAGAGGAGGATTTTCTTTTACAAGACGCCATTTTTGTGTCAACACTCAGAGGAAGACAAAGCATCAGACAAGGAGAGCTTTAAATAACTTTACTGTTAATGCTGTTTCTCTGAAGTGTTGGTGTCTATGACTGATACTATTATTATTATTATTATTATTATTATTATTATTATTATCATTACACTGTTACTAACATCACTTTCATTCTTTCTGCCAGCAGGTAAAACTCACAGCTGGATGCAACATGATCATGATTGTACCAGCAGCTTTCTAGGAAGTGTTGCACAGATTAAGATACAAAAACGACAACAAAAAAACAGCACTGGATTTCTTTATGGAAAAAAAGCAAATCATTTGTAATAAACAATATAAACAGGAAGTTATTCTTAAATGACCAAATTAAAGGGTTCCTTATTAAAAAAAATAAATCGATTGTTTAGCAACGCGACCACGGCTGGTGGGGTTGTTTTTAGTGCAGTATGTTAAACTCTGCAGTACAAATATATAAATGGACGGCAGCAGACGGTCCACATGTTATCATGACACAATACAGGGATTCAGTCATAGAAACATAGTGCACACGACCATATACAGTATGTGCATGGTAAGGAGGAGGCTACAGGGAGGATTCAAAGGGAAAACAGCCGTTAGTGAAACGTTTCATCCTGGTGGACGGAGACCTGTAGCAGCTCTCTGAAGGAAGGAGCTGGAGGAGGTGATGAGCAGGATTTGAGGGGTCAGAGATGATCTTCTCTCGCTTTACAGTTCAGTGAATATGTAGAGATTCATAGAGAAATGAGAACTCCAGCAACACTTGTAGTATGAAGAACAACTTTATTAGTTGACCGATGCGTTTCGGCTTGTGGCCTTCATCAGGGTCACGTCTGGATGTATATGATTGGTTGTCTTTTATATTTTTTAACTTTTTTCATACCCAACTTACTTTATTTAAATTATTTAAGTGTTTGTAATGTGTTTTAGACTTCTTTCCCTTCTCCGTGCACCTTGGAAGTAGGTGAAGTTGTGCCAGAGACTCTGCATCTATGTAGAGATTCATCACAGGGTTGACTATGATTTTAGATGCCTTGTTGACAATCCGCTGTAGTTTTTTACATGTTTGACCGTCCATGCTGTCGTACCATATTTAATAGAGGATGTGATGATGACTAAGTAGAACAGAGTGAGAAGTTGATACTTTATCTTGTATTTTTTTAAGCTGTCTCAGGAAGTAAAGTCATTGTTGAGCTTTTGCAATAATGTGCTTAGTGTTAGTTTTCCACTTCACGTTATTGCTAATGTGCGTTGTGAGAAATTTAAAAGAATCAGTGACGGTGATGGCGTCTCCGTTTATTTATATGAGTATTTTGGGCTTCAGCACGCATTAATGAGTTCCTGGGTTTTGTCTGTATTAATCAGGAGATCATTGTTTGTGCACCAAGTGACAGTTTGGTTCACCTCGATGTGGTTCTGTGTATCATAGTTGGTGGATATGAGGCCTACAGTGGTTGCATCGTCTGCGTGTTTGATTGTTTTTACAGAACTGTCCTTGGATGTAAAGCGGGTGGTGTTCAGTGAGAAGATCCAGTGGGGAGAGAACAGAGCCCTGAGGAACTCCTGAGCTGAGAGTACGAGGGTGTGAGGTTAGAGGTTATTAACCTTCACCCTCCGTCTGAATCCAGTGGCATACGACTGGGTCAATGTTCATGTCCGAGACTATGGTAAAGAGTTTTTAAAGAGTGGGAACTGAAGTCTATGAACAGCGAGTTTAAATGTTTGGTATTTGCATGTGGTGGCCAAACCACATGTGAGCAAGTGTTAGTAGTTTTCTGTTTTTAACTAACTTCAGTTACTTTAGGACTTTAAGTTTATTTTTCTTGCTTTTGATAGTTAGTTGGGTTGTAAATAGTTTCTTGATTTAAATCTTTGTTGAGATTAAGGTTGATGTGTGTTATAGAGTTAATTGTTTATTCCTGCCCCCCCTTTATGTGTCATTTGTCAGGTCTGTTATGTTGCTGTTTGTTTAGTTGACCTCAAGTTGAGTTAAAGGGCCTTAGTTTTTGAAATTACTTTCTTCTAGTTTTTTCTATTTTTGTATATTGGAAAAAAAAAAAAATTGTAAAGTTGAAATTAAGTTGTAAATAAATTACTAATTTTTGCTTTATACACCTTGTGTTCTTGAGTTTTACTGCTTGGTCCCTGACATTGCAGGTGTTGCAGGGTGTGACTGCGTCCTCATCAGACCAGTTGGTTTGCTTTCATGACCACAGATGTTATTAATTTGTTATTAGTCATTACGTTCTAATTGACATTGTGGGTGTATGTGATGTGTGTAGCTTTGTATTTTGTATGGTGTGTTCTGTGTGGATTTTTTTTTGCTTTGTACTGTTTTTTGTTGAGCTGTTGTATGTTTTGTGGGGGGACTATGGATGCTAATTAGCTTTGAGCTAACGCCGGCACAGTGCATCTTTAATGTTTAAAACAGCCCACTGTCCCAATCAATAAATCAAATCTACAATGTTAGGGCAACTAGTCTGAAGTCGATCAGGCAGGTGATCTTTGAGGACTTTGTTACAGGAATGATGGATGAGAGTTTGGAACATGGAGGGACTGTACGCCGGCTTTAAGAGGTGTTAGATACGTTGGAAAACACTGAGGCCGGTTGAGCTGCACAGTGTCTCAGCAGAGCAGGACCGATCCCGTCTGACCCTGCTGCTTTAATGTTCAGCTTCTTGAACGTAGCTCTCACATCATCCTCCTGGATGCAGAAGGGTGACACTGGAACGGGAGTAGGAGGGACAGCTGGTGGAATAGCTTTTCAAACTGTTTGTTTATGTATGTTTATATAAATGTGTGTTATGTGTTGTGTTAAAAGAGCAAATACTGGCTCTCAAATATCATCTGTATCACCCTCAAAAAGCTATTATCAATCTAATTTGACTCCTTGTGGAGCAAAATGTTCTGACCTAATAAAATTATACATTAAAAACTTGAATCTTGGTTTATAATGAAGCCAGTAGTTACAGTAGTAGTTTTTGTGGCTGCGTCTTTGCTCCTGTAAAGCGCCAGCGTCCTGCGTCTAAATCCTGATCTAAGACACGGTAAGACTGGAGAGAAGAAGAGATAGGTTGAGTGAGAAGGAGGGAGGGAAGAGAGATAGGAGAGGTCGTCCTCCTCTGCTAATAAAAAGGTTCAGGGAGGTGTGTACTACAGTATGAGTGTGTTTTGTGTCTGCAGAGGGGAGGAGACACACTTCACCGCTGAGTAGAACTAAACTAGAACAACAAGCAACTGATTGGCCTCCTGATGCTCCTTCATCCCTCCGTCCGTCCATCCATCATCCCTCTGTTTGGCTCCTCATGCCTCAGTTTCTTTTTTGTTTTTTTACAATGTTACTCCTCTCAACTTTTGACTTGTGATCATTATGTTTTTCTGGATTTAATATGACTTGCAGGACGGTGTGAAAACCTCAAAAGCATCACATCTGACGAGCCTAAATTAAGGTAAGACTTTTCATGTTTTACACCTTGTTTACTTTCTTGATTTTAACTGTAGGCAGAAAAATGAACCTGTCCTTTTGACGATCTTCGATCTCGGTTATTTCGGTCCCATGTGAACATCCTGTTGTTGACAGTAAACACTTGAACAGAGCTTATGTAGAACTTGAGAGTGCTACTTGAACAGAAAAGCTGCATGAATCATCCAAACCTCATTTGCTTCCTTATCGAGTAGTTTGATCACAAAGTAGAGCTTGCGAGGAGAGATAAAGAAGTACAATATTTTTTGAACAGTAAAGGAAGTGAAAGGAAGTTACAGTACGCGTCGAGTCAACTGAATATAAAGAGTAAAGTTTAAATGAATCTACAATTTCTAAATATTTCAAAAAAGATGAATACATACGCTTCAGATAAAGTCGTATTCCCTCCAAAATGAATAATATTTTGAAGCAGATCATTTGTAAACAGCTCTTCTTTTGCGTTTCATGTTTCTTGCTTCTAAAATTAGACTCCATAACAGCGATCGACTTCTTAAAGTAACAGATTGAACACTCTGGCAGCTCTGGAGCTGTGAGAGATTTTGGTTAAGTAAGTTTAGGGTTTCATTCGAATCGTTCATCGCTTGCCCTTTGGCGTTTTGGCGTAGATTCGTACAGGAAACTCTTGGCTTGAGTGCAGCTTCATTTCTCAACCGGCTCAAGTTACAGCAGATACCAAAGTATCACATCTACTAGTCATCATATCATAATCGTGGTTATATTGAAACTATCACGTCCTGAAATGTTAAAAGAGTCCTTAAAGTGAACTCGAACAGTCGGATGATCAACAGATATTTTGCTGATTAACTTTGTTTTTAAGGTTTCACTTTTTGTTTTGTTTTTTTTACAACCTGTCTTATCTGCTATGATAACATTTTACTCACCATCTTAATTGTTCACTGTTAGTCCAAACGGGCGAGTGACTGTCAAACATTCACACAAGACGGAAACAAATCTCCAGTTTAACCAAACCTACTTTGCAAAGAAAACAACTATGAACCTTAAAATAAACTCTGGACGCATAAAAAAATATTCTGCTTGAATAATAATTTGTGTCTGTTTAAGTTTTTCCACTCAACAAAGTAGTAAAATCCTACTAATATAACTAGTTCTTAAAAGTGCATCTTCTCCTTTTCCCTCATTGAAAAAGTTGAACCGCTGTAAATAAGATGTCTCATATTTCACTGTAAAGTCCATTCTCAGTGTGTGTGTGTGCGTGTGTGTGTGGGAGGTTTCACGTTTCCACATTGTGTAAGTCTCATACTGGTTCACCTCACTGGTAGCTTGAGTTTTAAATCTGGTGATATTCTGTATTTTACTTATTGCCATAAATTCACTGTTGGAAATTTATTAAGCCTTGTATAAGTTATTCCTCTGTGCCGTAGACCACCGTTGTCCAAAAACTATTAAAAACATGTCAATGATGGGTGACCTGTTCCTTCATTACCATGAACACAAACACACACACACACACACACACACACACACACACACAGCAGTTTATTTTGACTTATCCCACACATCCATCATAATGCCAGAATTTAGAGATGCAGCGATCGATCGGCCGGTTTTCAGCTGATCAGCCGTGATCAATCTCATTCATCCATTTTTTTGCTGGTCACGAAAATTAATACACATATGCTGAACATAGTCGCACCATGGTTCACATCACGGCACTGGTAGTACAGCCACACACACACAGTTCTCTCCTTCAGTATCACTGTTGGTTTGGATCCAAACATGAGATTTGTTGACAAAAAGAGAAATATTTTTTAAAAATTGGCAGACTTATCCTTTATAATCCTACAGATTCTGTAGGAAAGATGCAGAGTATTGACAAACAGACTATTGTTGGTTTTGGTCTTTTTTTAAATGGGATTTGTTGACAATAAACAAAAAAAAAAAAGAAAATCGCCAACCCTGTTCTTGAAGAAATGTACTACTGTGCTGCAGCTTCTTTAAGTGTCAGTCAAGTGTTTTCATTTATGTCTTGAGTCATAATTGTTCTGTTAAACAAGTTATGCTTTCTGATGTTTGACTTTATTTTGTCCTAGAGCTGCACTAGAAGCCATGTTGCTTGTAACTAAACTTGCTTACTTTAATTACAAGCAGCTAATCACGCTAGCAACAAGCTGTGTAGTTCGCTATATTTAGTTACAAATGTGTATAAGAATGGACAGAAGATGACTGGAATACGCTGCAGGAGTGGTTTACAGAGTTCCTTGGGATAATTTCACACTATTTTCCACTGACAAACTGGGTCACTGTTGGAATCCAGTGCAACTGCTGTGAATCCAAGCCGACTGCAGCTGGGGTCGTCCATGAAAGGGCAAGCTGCAGACTTTTTAAGCCTACAAGGCAGTGAGAGTTTGATATTCAAAGGAATTCTCCACTGAAAACTTATGCTTTCATATCTGGGCATCTCCTCTTACTACAGCATTCATTCTTCACTCCAACCATCATAAAAAGGAAGAAAAAAAAAGATATCTAGCAATGTTTCACTGATTTCCAACAGCAACTCTGCCAATGAAAGTGCAGCAAGCAAGTTTAGTAACTTGGTAAGTTTACTCTGCAGAGGAAAAAGGCTTCATGCTCCACAAGTGAAGCATGTTAAAAGGCCTTTATGACCAGATACTGTTTGGTTTGATCCAACAGAAGCTGAAGTTCAATCTGCAGTCAGCGGATTTACAGCTTGTTTTTGTAAACTCTCTGCCTTCTAAAACCTTATCACTCAGCCGTTGGCTGACAAGGCAAATCTCCTCGGCATCCATGTCATTACTATGGATTAATAAGAGACTTGTTGTTTCACAGGCTGTGGGGCAAAGACTGCTCTTATATCACCAGGGAGTCCTGTTGAAAGAGCCGTTCACAGCTGCAGCAGCTGAGATTCTTGTGTAACAAGAACAAACCGTCCCACATCTATTGTAGGGATGCACGATATCGGATGTTTTGCCGATATTTTCCGACTCATTTTCACAGATTTTTTTTCCACCTGGATGAGCATGCAATCATAGATGTACTAAATATGATCAAGAAAGACAATATATGAAGGAAGAACTTCATACTGGAGTTCAGGAGTTCAGCATTAAAACTTTAATGAAGTTGCTAAGTGGGACCAGCAGTGTATTTTTGGTAGAGTTTATTAGACAGACAGGATTAATGTGTAGGATTTAATCTCTGGTCCGCACTCCGAAGCAGAAGCTGGAGGTAATGCACCTAATACGCTGTATGCCAACTGCCCTTATAAACAAAAAGAAGAAGAATTTTTTTTCCAAACAGAGTGGTACATCCTGCCAGTCGAGGTGTTACCTATCTGTGATGCCGAACACAGCAGCTCCTCCGTGGACTCTTTCAACCCTGACGGTCCCGGTCCTACTTCTGCAGGCTGCACTTCACTCAGCCGCCCGACAGACCCGCTGCTTCCTCCCGCTTTAACCTGAATATCAAACCGCAGCTCGATGCTCCGGTTGGATCCACACGGAGAGTCATCAGGGCGAAACAGCAACATCATATCAGCAGAAATATTCATTTCGTGCTGATGCTGATATTTCATTTTAAAGCCTTTATCAGCCGATACCGATGACATGCAGATATTATTGTGCATCTCTAACCAATTGTACTACAGCCTGCATATTCAGCTATTCTGTGTCATCAAGTGGTTGCGTTTGTGGTTCTTGTTTAGCGTAGCTTAGCATAAAGACAGCAGGGAAAAGAGGACAAAGCTAGCCTTCATCAAAACAGCTCCAAAATGGTCTTATATGAACATTGAGTCTTGTTCTATATCTGTATGTAGCAGGCCGATGCATCCAAGGTCACCAGGTTTTGTTCAGTGTTATGAAAGTGTGCAAAGTGACTTCACAATGCGTCACCACCTGCAATCTCTCCCCTTGAGTCATTCTTCCCCACAGAATAACAATAGAGTACAAATCTTATCAAAATAATCCAGTGAGATTATGTTTTAAATGGTGCTGAGGAGCAGAACTGCTGAGTGTAAACTAGTGCAGATTTCTCTTGGCTGTAAGTGGATTAGAGACTTGAGACCGAGCTGCGGTAGAAAGGTAGAAAGAGCTTTTTGTCAAGGTTAAATGAAGAATATAATATGTTCTGTGTGTGTGTGGGAATGTCATAAATCAGTGTTAAATTGCTCTCAATGGCTGTTTTGGTTGTTTCCTGCAGAAAAATGTGATTTTATCACTCTGGTGCAACAAATTATACTAAATTTATCCAATCAGAGACGCTTGAGTTGGTAGAGAGCAAAAACAGCACTAAAAGAGAGTGAATATTGGACTTCAATTCACCAGGTGGACAGAAACACGACTCTAGATGAAAGATAATGTTGCTCCGTAACTGCTGTTTGCTAACAACTTCAACATCAACTTAAAAGCTGATATGTCAGTGTTGTGCTCACTAGTTGTTTCTGCTGCCCCCAATTGCCAAAAAAAGTCAGTTATTGCATTATATTTATAAGTATAATGACGAATGATGAAATACGGGATTGATGGTAAAGATGGGAAAGTTTACCATCCTTACCATTTGTGACAACAACTCAAGACGGCTGTATGATTTCAGAGTTGGTTACAGTGATGGTTAAAAACACCAACATGACACTATATCCATTAAATTTGGGTTTAATCACCATGACAACAGACTTCGGCTGACATGATCTGCTATATAAAGCGCTTTTGTACATCAGCACCTTCAGAATAAACCAGGTTTCCTGGTTGTAATTACAAGTGAAAGTTGCTGTTTATAAGTCAGAATCTCTTTATTCCGATAACTCCGTTATGGCGTGAACGCAGCATAAATACTGTATGTAGAACTGAACCAGGAGGCTCGTCCAGAGTCTGGTCTGCTCTCCACTGCTGCATTTGGTGTTTCCAATTTGTTTGGAGTTTCCTCAGAAGAATGAATGGACGACCTACAGAAACTTAAACTGCACCAATAGACAGTCCAAAGAGACACGTCACACACGGTTTGACTGACTGGTGGTGAAGAAACACCACAGCAATGATCGTCCATGTTATGACAGAAACAAACATTCTGGTGATTTACCATTGACATGAAAAGTGTGTTTTCTTTATTTCCTTCCTTCTTTCCTTACTTCCTTGTTTCCTTCCTTACTCCTTCCTTTCCTTCGTTCCATCTTTCTTTACTTCGTTCCTTGTTTCCCTCCTTCTTTACTTCCACCTAAAGAAACATTTGATCGAAACACCACAGCAACGAGCGTCCAGGTTATGGCAGAAACAAGCATTCTGGTGATTATCAGTTAACATGAAAAGTGTTTTTCCTTTACTTCCTCCTTTCCTTCCTTCTTCATTTCCTTCCTTCTTTCTTTAGTTCCTTGTTTCCTTCCTTACTTCTTTACTTCCTCCATTCCTTCCTTGTTTCCCTCCTTCTTTACTTCCTTACTTCCACCTACAGAAACTTAAGAATTGTTACACACGATTTGATCGAAACACCACAGCAATGAGCATCCGGGTTATGAAAGGAACAAGCATTCTGGTGATTATCAATTAACATGAAAAGTGTTTAATTTCTTTACTTCCTCCTTTCCTTTCCTTTGTTTCCCTCCTTCTTCCCTTCCTTAGTTCCTTCCTTACTTCCACCTGCAGAAACTTAACATAGATTGATAGTCTGATAATATAGAAACACCAGAACAACGAGCGTCCAGGTTATGACAGAAACGTCACATTCTGGTGATTATCAGTTAACATGAAAAGTGTTTAACTTCTGCAGCGTCATGCCAGCGGAGGGAGACCCTCCAATTACATCACTGTGACCTCTGACCTACATCCTCCTGTCATGTAGGTCGTATCAGAGCTAAAATAAGCCGCCTTGTATCCGTGATCTAAAAACTACTGCTGACCTTTTGACTCGAATGCCACTTGACCCTCTATAACACGAGCCACTCCCACTGCCGCGTATGAAAGCCAAGACTGCACGGTCGTTCCCAGCGCCGGGGGACCAGCAGATGTGGGGTTCATTTCCTGCACATTTCTGTCTGAGAGCTGCAAGATTCTGCAGAAGTCCAGTTTGAGCTTTTTAGCCGGTTTGAGGTAAAAACTTTTAAGAAACAAAAGAGGGCGAAGAGCTGATTCCAGGTGGGTGTTTGTTTATCATCAGTCAACCGTCCAGCATGCTCATGTGATTGTAGTATTTACACATTCTTTCCTTGTTTCCTTCTTTCATTTTTTCTGTCTTTCTTTACTTTCTTCCTTGTTTCCTCCTTTCCTTCCTTAATTACTTCCTTCTTTCATCCTGTCTTTCCTTGTTTCCTCCTTTCCTCCCTTCTTTCTTTCATTCCTTACTTGTTTCCTTCTTTCTTTCGTCCTTTCTTTCATTTTTTCTGTCTTTCTTTCCTTTCCTCCTTGTTTCCTTCCTTCTTTCTTTACTTATTTGTTTCCTCCTTTCCTTCCTTAATTACTTCCTTCTTTCATCCTTTCTTTCCTTGTTTCCTCCTTTCCTCCCTTCTTTCTTTCATTCCTTACTTGTTTCCTTCTTTCTTTCATCCTTTCTTTCCTTATTTCCTTCTTTCTTTACTTTCTTCCTTGTTTCCTCCTCTCCTCCCTTCTGTCATTCCTTAATTGTTTCCTCGTTTCCTTCCTTAATTACTTCCTTCTTTATTTCCTTCCTTCCTGTCTTGTTTCCTCATTTCCTTCCTTCTTTACCGCTTTACTTCCTTCCTGTTTCCTCCTTTCATTCCTTCTTTACTTCCCTCCTTCCTTTTTCACTTCCTTCCTACCTTGTTTCCTTCCTTTTTTACTTCCTTCCTTCTCCCTTTCTCCTGTCTTCTTTCTTTGTACTCAGCTGATGCTTTCATTCAGATCTACTGATGGATGGAAAGGTTGAATCAGGAAAGATTCTTTAAAAAATACATTCTGTCCCTTTTTCTTCATCTTTAAAGTGGGATAATCATATTATCATGTGTGCTCATGAGAGAGAGAGAGAGAGAGAGAGAGAGAGAGAGAGAGAGAGAGAGAGAGAGAGAGAGAGAGAGAGAGAGAGAGAGAGAGAGAGAGAGAGAGAGAGAGAGAGAGAGAGAGAGAGAGAGAGAGAGAGAGAGAGAGAGAGAGAGATTCATCCTCTATAGGACGATGAATCAACAGTGGGCGGATGTGACCTTTCCCCTACATCTTTTCCTACAGACGGGGCTTATATAAGTGTGTGTTTAGGTCACACTCGCACAACACGACAGCAGGAAACTTAACGTCTGAATGAAAGACAGTCGGTCACACAAGAAATGGTTCAAGTCGTGTTCTTGATTTTCCAGAATTACAGTGTTTGACTTTTTCACTGGACACACACACACACACACACACACACACACACAGCATGTTGAAATCTTCAGTTCAGATGGAGATATTTGCCTTCACTGAAAAATATGTATCTTGATAAATTCAGATCATAAAGGCTGTGACCTACATTTAAATATTCAAGCATTTTCATCAGAATTTATCAAAGTTAATTTCATCATTCAACTCAGGAGGAATTTGGAAGTAAGAAAACTAGATCAGGTATCATTGGTTTTGTCACGCAAACATAGAGTCTTTAAAATTTAGCTGCATACAAAAAGCAGAAGGCCTGAACTGCAGTTTGCATTGTTTTTTTTATTGTTTTAGCATTAATTTGCATGTTCATGTCTTTACATTTTCCATCAGTTTATTTTGGTATCAGCGCTACAGTGCTGTTCATAACACATCGGGCTGAACAGCACTGAGGTTGTTTGCATCCTTACTGGTTGAATAGTGTGTTTGTTTTCATTCATATTCCCTTCATTTTAAAAGGTGAGGTAGGAATAATCCCGACACTAATGAAGCAGGATAACAGTCCAGTGGACAGTTCTTGTTTGACATCTATTTACTGCTGAAGACCAGACTAAAGAGAAAAAGTCCCCAAACTGAAGTGAAGCTGGCTGCAGTGACCGACTGACGGAGTGTCTGCTGATGCTCAAGACAGACTCTCATTTACTGCAAATTATTTGACACCAAAAATGAATTATGACTTTATTTAAAGAATTTTTTAACAAGGGCCAATGAATTCCTGTCCCTTGAATTAGGGGACTGTGAATGAAAAAGGCAACATTTACTCCACCGTTTATCTTTATGTGGACGTCAGCAGCTTCAGATCAAAGCTGAGAGGTGATCAGTTGTTAAATCAGTTCAAAGACTGATTTGTGTTGAAGAGCAGAGCAACACAAGAAAACTGCATCCTGCTGCTTACAGACTGCACTTCAGGTTAGATTCTACTTTGGGACTGATGTTGGGAGTGTTACTGGTGCCTCCAGTAAGTGCTGGAGATGCATTTCACAGATAAGCTGCTATCAGTTATCTGCAGGGAATTTTTGTGCTCAAAACATTTCACTGTGTGAGAATCAATCAGCCTCAGTGTGTGAAGAGAAATCACCTACGTATGAAATACCACACGGACTCAACTGTGACATAACCGAGGCTGCAGCTGAGCTTCCTCTATATCAGAAACCCATGTAAAGGATGTTAATGAGTGTGTGTTTATGCACTTAAGTAACCAGGTTACCCACGGTAACCAGGTTATACAAGTAATCGGAGTTTATGTGTACATGCAGCAGATCAGCAAACAGATTTCTTCCTTTATTTTGCAGATGTAGTTTGTTTATTTTACATGTATTGACAGAAGATGCTGCTTCCTGACGCTGTTTGTGTTTGTTTCTTTGTGTGTCAGTGTGTCTAAATTTAACTAAACATTTTGATGGTGGAAACTGACTTATTTAACTTCTACAAGCTACTTGCTTGTGTTAGCCTGTGTGTTATAATTTTGTATTGCATTGCAGATGTTGTTAAAAAAAATTTTATGAAGTAGCTTGAACCACTTTTTCCCCAAGTAATTTTATTTAACCAAACTATATTTCTCTTGACAGGAGCTTTGCAGTAGTTCATCCTTGTAACAAGCCAGTTAGAAACCCGGTTATGCGTATACATGACCAAGAGATCAGTGTATCCAGTGTTTATCTACCTGGTTTCTCTGATCCGCTACCACGATTACAATAACCAGTTTACAAGACCGGTAAGAAACTTGCTTACTGGAGGAAGCCGACTGTAACTGGGTACTTAAGTGCATCTAAACACATTGACAGTAACATCCATCAGGAAACAGACACACAACATCCAACACTGTATGACCTTCAGCTCTATTTATTCTTTTATATTTAGATCTTATCCGCACATATATAATTCATTTTCCAGACCAGTTGTGGTTGCTTTAATCAAACTTGCATGAAAGATGCATGAAATGAAAATTTAGATGAACATTTGCCTTTTAATCATACAGCTAATGCTCAAATACCCAGAGCAGCACAGAATAACAACACCAGCAAAGTCTAACTGGAAGTCTTTCAAAACTAACCTTAACTGTAAAAAACAAATCAGCGACCGCTTCCAGGAAAGCAGCCGCCACATCATCCAGTTTTAGATTTCAACACAAAAACAAATATTTTGAGAGTTCCTGTTACCAGAAAAAGCAACTTTTATCTAAAGCTAACATAAAATACAGACTGTTTGAACTGTCATCATTCAAACACAACGCGGTCGTCGGGTTGTTGACTTTGACTTCAGGACACGTCACGCTAACGGCTCATCACTAGTCTACCTGCTCCACTAAAGTCTTCATCTCTTTATGATCTGATCCAAATTATGACAACAAGACATTTCAGGAGATTAATATAATAGCAGTATTAATCACCATGGAGACCTTATGACTCTGATACTGCTAGTTTGTGTTTTTCTCCAAGGTTTAGTTACTTTTTTTGGCCTATGATCCTTTTTGTAGGTTACAAAATCTCTTTAATATTGTGTATTTCTATATTTCTAAGAGCATGGAGTGAACTCTAAATGATTTATATGGAAACAATGATATAAACTGATTTATTTTGCCTTTAAATATCAACCGACTCCCAAATCCAAAAGTTGCTCCATGGACTGAGAGAGTTAGCAGAAGAAATTACTGTTTTTTAAAAAGGTGTAACGTTGTTGTTTATTCAATATTTCTGGTTTTTCACAGCCTTTCACAAACAGTCGTAGGGTTGCTGTTAGTTCAGACGTGTGTAATACCAGCTGGACTGAGGGGTCTGAACACTGTAGACATTTCAACACACATGAGATTAAATTTAAAAAATGACATCAGAGGATTGTGTTGGTAAATTTTATGGTACCTGCACTGCTATTTGTGGTCAATTTTCATGGGAGATGTAGTTTTTAATATGCTCACAACAACTAAAAACATCTAAAAGCAAGTGCTGATTTGTCCTAAAATATGAAATATAAACCTCAGGAACAAACTTCATTCTTCAAACGCTGAATGAGAGATTGCAGAAGCTGGAGGACCAGGAGCAGGCCTGGACATGATGTCGTGACCTCGGCTCTCTATATCTCAAAATAATAACCTCTCAAATAAGAAAATCATGTCCAATGTACCGCAAATTACTCAAGATTTAAAGATCCAGGTGCAAAAGTGGGATTTTTTATCAAATTATACAAGGAAACAACATTTGAGACACTAGATTCAACTGCTAAAACTACAGATACACCATCAGAGACAAACAATCAAAGATATAGAAGGAGAATAATATGAAAGAATAATGCTAATGTTGTATAAAAAGGCTTCTGTTTGATAACCAAGCTTCTCACAAGAAGATCAACACATTAAAGTATGTGGTCTTCATTGTGATAGATGAACAAAGTCAGTCAAGAAATAAGTGAATTATGCTTAAATTAAAAAATAATGTGTCGTTCTCACTTGGACATAAAGACATGTAGACCTCTGATATATATGTATGATGCGTATGATGATATATAAACTACTGTACAGTAAATATCAGAAAACGACAAATAAAGGAGCATGTATGATTGAAATTACAAAAAATATTCACAGTAACAAAATAAATCTAAACATTTATAGACATAAAGATGTAAATTAGGGAATATTTGTGTCCATGTCT
Organism: Thunnus albacares; assembly: GCF_914725855.1. Classification (NCBI taxonomy): domain Eukaryota; kingdom Metazoa; phylum Chordata; class Actinopteri; order Scombriformes; family Scombridae; genus Thunnus; species Thunnus albacares. The sequence continues at coordinate 32,067,040 of NC_058110.1, read as the reverse complement.
GGATAAACATTTACAGCATTTCCCTTGTTGCTCAAGGGAACAGCAAAACACACACACACACACACACACACACACACACACACACACACACACACACAGAGTATCTAATAATAGCAGCATCAGTGCTCCAGGTGACAGGTTGTACAAACTGTCCTTGCCTTCGTTGGAATAAACAGTTTCCTCTGTTTGCTTTTAACTTGTTTGGACTATCAGCTCTGGTCATTATTTACCTTCCCTCCGTGCCTCTCCACATCCTTCTCTCCTCCACCACCACGTCGTCTCTCCCTCCGTCCCTCCATCCCTCCATCCCTCCATCCCTCCGTCCCTCCGCTCCGTCTGTGAAGTTAAGTCTCTACAGGTGGAGCTCTTTTCTTTGTTGAGCCGTGGTGGTGATGCCTGTTCATGCCGAACCGTCCGGAGTATCTTCTGTTGGAAATATAAAAACACTTTATATCAACACGCACACAATTCCATAATATATATTGATACTATATATACTAACTACTGTAAACTACTGTGTGTCGTTGCCATTTTGTACTAACAAAAACGACACGTGGCTTAAACAAGTAGATTAGAGCTGAAATAATCAAATTAATCCATTAGCTGATCAAGAGAGAATGACTGTCATTGATAAATGACTTCTGCAGATTATTCTCTTGGTTAATCTATCAATCATTCAGTCCTTAAATGTTAAAAAGTATTGAAATTCTCATTAAGAAGCTGGAACCAAAGAATTTTTGGTATTTTTACTTAAAAAATGACAAACGATTAATTGATTATCAAAATAGTTGCTGATTCATTTGCTGTAGACAAAAACATGTTGGTTCCATCCTTTCAAATGTGAAGACTTCCTATTTTAGTTTGTCATGTATGATTGAATTGAAAATCTTTAGGTTTTGTATTGTTGTTCAGACATCATATTGATCTCTAGAAACTAAATATTTTCAGAAATATTTTCTATTTTTCTATTTTATAAACAATTAATTACATCATTGGATTATTTAGAAAATGATCTGTTTTACTATAGATGTTAAATCAAACTGATTTTGGAACACTAATGACAATCTCAAAATTTAAAAACGTCACAAAAATCTGATAAAATATATTTTCATCTGTCTGTTTTAATGATTAAAACAGAATTATTATATATTTGAGACACAGCTGTAGTGTTTGTATCTTTCATTTTATTGACTACGATCTGTAAGAACAAGATTTTGCTCAGCAACGTCCAGTTGATTAAAAAAAATAAAAAACTACTGTCAAACTGTTGCTGAAGCTCATTTTGACTCAGAGTGACATCATCCAACAGCTTCTCTCTCTCTCTCTATCTCCCTCTCTCTCTCTCTCTCTTTCTAGGACGGTGACCCTGCAGGTCAGAGACCTCGTAGATCAAACACGCCATGACCAGCGTCAACTCTCCAGCCTGTCTGCTCGCCCGCAACCATTTCTACAGAAGTATGACCAAACACACACAAACACACACAAACACAAACACACACTGAGGTTGTCATGACACCATTTATACTTTGATACAACACTAATATAAAATACTTGACACATCTTTCGATATCTTTAAAAAGCCCTCAGCACACAAAACAGGATCATGTTTTTCCTTTTTTTTTATTTATTAAATTTGCCTCGGCTAAGTCTAATTAGCAGCACGTGACCGACCAGTCAGGTGTTTGTTTGTTGCTGGAGAGAATATCGTAACAGCCACAGTTACAGTTGTTTTTCTTCCTTGTTGTTTCATCTGTGCAGCCGCGGGTTGAAAATCTGATCATAGATCTGGTTTTTTTTTTATAGCTTTGGTACTTTCGATATCATTGAATGTATAATTAACGGTTATCGTATCATTTAAACACGTGATATTGAAAAAGTATCACAGTATCAATACACAACCTTCACACAAACACACACACAAACACACACACAGACAGTAAACTTTATTTTTAAGTCTGACTTTAACTTTCTCCCCAAAAGATAAATCAAATATTTGATCAGGAACAAAGTGCGTTTCATGCATGCGTGCCTGCACGTGTTTCCTTCGTGCATGACTACAAGGCTTCCAAAAACTGTACGATCACGTGTGTTGTTTTTTTTTTTTTAGAAGAATCTGCACTGACTTCTAAACATTTGACCTTTGACCTTGCTGGTTGAACTCCGTGTGCAGAAAATAACTGTTTGTCTTCTTTCAGTTCGCTAACCAGGAATGTCATCCGAGTACCTGAAACTGTATCTGGGAGACAAAAACAAAAAGATTCATCCCAGCAAACAAACCATCACATAAAACCTGGAACTACTTTCTACAAGAGAAATAGTCCCCATGACAACAGCAGACAGTCTGTTCTAGAGCCGATATTATACCATCAATTATTCAATTAACTGATTAGTTGATTGACAGCAAACTCATCAGCAACAATATTGATTTCTTATGTTTCTCAGATGTGAATATTTCTGGTTTTCTTTGTTCTATAACTGTAAAACTGTCAAAACAAACAATTTCACTTCCTTTCACAATAGAAATGAATAATCAAATAGTTGGAAAATGATACAAAAATTAATCTACAATGACAGTAATCACTCATTGTCTCAGTATTCTTAATAATATCATGATCGATCTCAAGCCTCATTACCAGGAAGACAAGACGTCACCTTCAGATCTGTTCAACTCTGATGGGTGTTTTGTAATATTTTGAGATATTTTATAGAGCAAACAGTTAATTAGAAAACTGAGAAAACAATCTGCATAACAAAAATAATCGTTACTTTCAGTTACGATGTGTTCTGTGGACACACTGACATTGTTAAGTGCTGCGAGCATTAAATACACACACACACAAAAACCCAAAACATGCCTGGTAGAGGTGGAAATCTCAAAGACAGATTATCATAACCTCAGCAGAAAAAACTTAAACTATCTGCACGACTAGAAACCGCTGGAGGATGAGTGAGACAAAGAACCGACTCTTTGACGCACTGAATACAGAAGTGAAAAAGGGAAAAGAAACTAAATTGCTCACATTAAAAAATGTAGACTTGCACTAAAGACATGCAAATACCTCCCCTGCACACACACACACACACACACACACACACACACACACAAATACTGAGTCAGCACTTCCACAGAGCTACCTACTGCAGATCTGGCTTTGCACGTGACTCACACTATCTGCACACCTTGTTCTCTTACGGTGGAACAAAAAAACATTAAAAAAAAAAAAACACAACAAAGAGACAGGTAGGAGTGGATATCACCTCCGAGAAACATCTGGGAGCAAAGTCATGCAAACATAAACACGATCTGACCTGAAAAACCACTTTGATAGATCTCAGAGTTGAGAAAAACATTCACCAGACCGACAAACATGTTTTTGAAATGGACCAGTTGGTTTGGATCGCTGCCCAGAACATTCAGAACATATAAAGACAACCTCACTAATCTTCATGGCAGCTCTTCCTCAAAAAAGGTCAAATATGGCGTGAGGCAAAATAAAATGATGAATACTTCCATGGAGCTAAGTTTCAAGTTAAGTATGATAAGATTAACACAGTTCCTTAAATGCATGTTTGGCTCAGTGTAGCGTAAATAAATAGACTATTAAAGATTATCGTCATACAAATAAATGTCTGCTTGTCTTCGTAGGTTGTTTAGTTCCTCTATCGGCAGGACGTCATCGTGTGTCAGTGCTTTCCGAAACCATTACACATCACTGTTAAACAATAATGATGTTTGGGTTAAAATGATCACTTAGTTAACATGTGGTGTGGGATGAAGTTCCTGAAAAAGTTAGGCCACTACAATAATAACCACAGGGTTAAGGTCAGGAGACGATCATTAGTTTAAAAAAAAACATGACTTCATCAGTTTCAGGAAGGATCATAGTCTGGGTTATAATTCCTACGGTCGCTAGAGATCTTTGTCACATGAATGTATAAATGTCATTTTTAGGGATTTGTTGAAACAACTGATGCTGTTGTCTTTGCTCGGTAGGCGACAGATATCCTCTGTGCACAGTGATGGAAGTGATGGAAAATGAAGAACTGGTTAGTTAGCGTGACCAGTGATATCACGAGCAGTGATACTTCCTCATTCAAAATCTCTAAATTGACATTTGTAGTGACGTAAATAACCAAGAATCCAGCCTTAGAACATAACTTTACATCTTCACTTCATATGTATAGACAAGGATGTGTGGCCTTTAACAAACAACATTTCCCACAAACCCCACACCATCGCAGGTTAAATGTCACGGCTCGACTGTGGAGGAATCGATGGGTTGCAGTTAGCTCAGACACGTCTGTAATAACAGCAGGACAGAGAGCGCTGAACAGTGTGGACGTTTAAAAAAAACAGCGGAGATTACAGCTACGACTGTGTTAGGAAGTTACGATGGTGAACGACAAGGTACCCACACTGTGAGCTGTGGTGTTTGTAGTGTTTCAACTTCTAAACACAAGCGCTGTAGTGGACGCCGCACCCCAAGAACACGATTCATCTCTTCATAAAGACAAATGAAAGACACGCTGAATGACAGATTACATAGAGTTACATATAGGGATGCATGATATTATCTGCGCGTCATCGGTATCGGCCGATAAAAGCTCTAAAATGAAATATCGGCATCGGGGAATTCTGCCGATTATGAGAGGCCGATATGTCGCCTTCTCCTCCGCCGCCGCCTGACTGTGCTTCCCTCCACGGACGTTAGCCTTTAGTGTTAAAAAAATGACTTCTTAATGACTATTAAACAATAGAGACCGGAGCCAAAGTATCAAAAGTTAACAGAATTCATTTTTTTGTACAAGAAGGAACGTTTCACAATGTAACACGCAGGATGAAGTTACAAAGAAAAAGGCTCCTCTTGCCCAACTGACCCCCAGATGACACGTCCCACCTTGTCTCCAACGAATTTTAATTTCTACATCTTCCTCTTTACAAATATAATGCTGAACTTCCTTTAACCTCAGCTGATGATGTTGCAGAGTTGCAGTACGAGACAGGAACAATTTATCATGATCTAGATAAAATAGTAACACTCATACACAGTGTAATCATCATTTTTATAACAGCTAGCCTCGGCTCTCCATGTGGATCCAACTGGAGCACGAGTACCGGTGTGTTATTCAGGATAAAGTGGGAAGAAGCAGCTGGTCTGACGGGCAGCTGAGTGAAGCGAAACACCGGGACAGCCGGGGTGAAACAGTCGGTTGGCAACCAGCGTATTAGGTGCATTACCGCCACCTTCTGCTCTGGAGTGTGGACCAGAGATTAAATCCTACACATTAATCCTGTCTGTCTAACAAACTCAAAGAAAACTCTGCTGCTCCAACTTCAGGTTCATTAAAGTTTTAATGCTGAGCTCCTGAACTCCAGTCTTCCTAAGTTCTTCCTTCATATATTGTCTTTCTTGATCATACTTAGTATGCTTGCATGCATAATAGTCTCCTCAGCCAGCTGGAAAAAAATATGTGTATAAATCGGCAATCGGCCACAGTGAGTTGGAAATATGGGCATATCGGATATCGGCAAGAAATCCAATATCGTGCATCCCTAATTACATAAGCCAGCGGGACAGACTTTAGCCCAGATGTGGCGTCATGATTTTGACTCTATAGAAACAACATCATCAACATCCTGTCAACAACTCTGCACTGTTTGAATGACAGGTGGTCTCTAAGCAACAAGCTCTGAACAACAAAGATGGACTGCTTTCCAAAATAACACCACTTTCAAATGTAGGTTAGTTTAACAGCACGGAGGCCAACCACTACAGCGGTTATGCTTGCTTGCTTCTTCCTCTTTTTTTCTTTACTTCCTGTCTTCTCTTCTATCTTTTGTGTCAAAGTCAAATAAGAACGGAAACAAAAAAAGGTTTTTCTTTCTCTCTCTCAGATCTGCCCCCCATTGCGGAGCCGATGAAGCCTGACTTCAGCTGTCAGAACGACTCTGTCAGACACAAACAGAGACAAGTCACCCTCTGGGTCACCATGGCAACACCTACTGGTAAACATCACATATATATATACACACACACACACACACACACACACAGTGCATGCATAAATCCTTACATACTCAACAAAGTATCTGCTGCTTTAGACTCCTCTGTGAAGGCTTTCGACAAAATTTGAGAAGCTGGCTGCAGAGTTTTGTTTCCATAATGAGGTCGGCCACTGGTATTGAGTGATAAGACCTGGCTCATAGTCTGAGTTCCAGTTTGTCCCAGTTGAGTTGGATGGGGTTGAGGTTGGGGCTCTGTGGAGAGCCTTCCCAACATTTTTGGGAGCACACTAGTGTCAAAAATATCGATAGGTCAAACCACAAAAAACAGCACCAGAAAGTACATAAAAGTATGTGCCAGGGAACACAACGTGATTTAGCCAAATACGATATGTTCCTGGATCAACATCCAACATTGTGTTCCTGGATCAACACTGTAATCAACCAATCACAGCCCTCTGACATCATCAGTGTGCTGCTCCTCTGCTTTTTTTTTTTTTTTTTTTTAAAAGAACACGTTGTGCCTGTCAGGAGTGTCAATTAACTGACTGACAAAAAATTAGTTGCCAACTATTTTGATAACCAAAAAGCTTTAAGCTGATCAAACAAACAAAGAGCACCTGGGGGAGGGGGGGGGGGGGGTACCAGAAGCTCAAAACAAGAGTCAATAGCAACAGCAGAATAAGCTGTTTGGCACTGCCAGAGAGGATTTGGCAAATTTTTCATGGGCACAACCCACATACTCAGCTCTGCTGCTCATCCCACAAATGCATGTTCATTACAAATGAGGCACCATTTAAAAAGGGGAAATAAACAGGCTTTCCAACCGTATAAGATTTATTGCCAAGAAGCAACAAAGAAATAATCTACCAAACACAAATTTCCTTACTTTTTGTGCTATGTTTATATCAACATCGCTAATGTTGTAAATGCACTTCAAACGCATTAGTTTATGGCAGCAGTCTGTTCTTAACTAATGCTATCTTACGAGTGTTTAGTCATAATGTTCAGTGAGAGTCCAAACTTCCTGTGTCAAGATCACACACACACACACACACACTTCACCTTCTTCCTCTCTGCTAGTGTTTATTAGTGATGTGGAGACGGTGTGTAGTGGGGAAGACTACTGGCGCTACAGGCCTGTAAGAGCCCAGAATAAATGTTATTATGTTCTTTGTGCAGTTACGAATTTCTCAACCCAGCAGATAACACTTACGATACAGTTCTTACGTCTAATGAACTTTCAAAATATCAACAGGTGCATAGAATCGAAGAGACACGGACACTGAGCTGCATTTAGTAATTTCCCTGGAACAACCTACATTTACACTATTAAAATAGAGTCCAACAAAGCTGCAGTATACAGTATTCAGTGAATAACATCCGAGGCGATCATGGTGTGAAGTCATTTAACCATATTTTAGCACTAATAGTAGGATTATCGTGATAATACCGTTTACTGTGATATTTTTAACCTAAAATATTTGAGGCGTGGAAGTTTAATGCCAGCACATCCCTACACATGGCACACATGTTGTGTATATATAAAGACATGCCTGTATGCTTAGTAAGTAGGTCAACATACAGCACATAAATATTATGCAATCAACAGGCAGGCAGGACCCTACACACACACACACACACACACACACACACACACAGTCAGACTAGAGTGGTCTTTACAGCTTGGTTAAGTCCAACTAGTTTGATTCGGCCTTGTTCAGAATTAAATGGCTGACATTATTCTATATTTTTCTTCCTGTAAAAACATTTAAAACCAACGACGCCTGTGTCCATCTCTAAATACTTTCTGATTTCCCGACCCCTGTCTGTTGCACTCAGCCCCCAAGCTTATTGGTTTCTAATGTAAATCTTTAAAAATGGCTTACAAATAGATAGTTTCTGTTTTTTTATTAAATGAGAACAACAGCTGGACACTGTAGTTTGTAGCAAACGTTACTCAAACAAGAGTACATTTACTGTACTGGAAACTATTTCCAGCTGTGTATGTGACCTGGAAAAAATGTGCAACGTAGGAGGACAACCTACCACTCGACTCCTAAAGTGATCCTTCTATATCATGAAATAAAATATTAGAATATAAGAGCATTCATTGTTGATTTCTTTTTTGTACATTGAGCATATAAAACAAACATCTGAGACTATTTTTTGTTGTTTTAGGACTCATATGAGACTCTTTATCTTCCCCAGGTATACCAGGAACCAAAGGATTATGGGTCAACATTGCCCTCGGCTCATCTTCTTTTAACTTCCCCACCTCCAAACCAACCAACCCTGCCGATCGGGGTGTCAAGTAGAAGGAAACGAGCGCACCTCATTGGTTCATTGACTGAAAGGAAGTTAATAAATCACTTCCCATGATTCAGCCCTCTTGGCTGCTCAGGATTTGACCCGTGTGGGTCAAAATGGACAAGAACAGACAAAGTGGACGAATTCCAAGAAAAGACACTTAAATATGACTGTAGCTGACGACAGTCAACATCAAATCCTGTTGGTCCTGTGCAGAATTTGGATTACAAATATGAAATCAGAGGCATCAAGAGCAGTCAAAAAAAAAAGTTACCTTGAAAAAGTTGGATTTTTGTAAAGACTCATATTTTCAACCACTTGCAGCCCTTTCACGGAGAAACGTAGCTGAAATTGTCAGAAATGTAAATGTATTGTACAAACTGTCATTGAAACTGAAATTCAAATTTACATTTGTTGAAAAGAAAAACTACCAGGATTGTTTCAGTGGGTCATTGCTGTTAAAATTTGTTGTTTGCAGTGAGCTGTTTTAGCTCCAATCTCATGTTTGATCTAAATGTAACTGAGGATAATAATAAAAATGATGGATTTCACAGACTTGTGTATTAAAATTTGACTTATTTGGACAGAGGTGTGTTTTGGTTTTTGGAGGAAGAAGACTCTGCTCGTCTCTGACCTCCTAAAAGAAACTACGGCATGTAAATAACACAGCGACTCTGAATCTGCTTGTGGGTAAAATGCTGTTGAACGGTTACAAATTCAAACTCAAAGAGAAAACAGCGACCGAGATCGAGGTAGAGGAGAGAAAATCAGCTCCTTCACTCCCACTTTGATGACCCTCCGAGCACCCAGTGACCTGGAAAAACTGCAGCGTGGGATGACGAACAGCCGCTCCGCTCTTCAAATGAGCCACAGAACAAATCCTCTTTTCAACCTTTCAACTCATGTCATGCAGAGAGGCCACTTTGCAGCAGCGTAGCCCATTGTTTGTCTTTCCTCTGTTTCATAGAGACAGACAGAGAGACTGAGAGGGGTGAATAGGGGACAGCGGTGGTTACACAAATCCATTTTACAGTCAACTGGGAAAATCCTCGCGTCAGGGTTTGTGCTGCACTACAGTCAGCAGGGAGATTTTTCTCCGCATGTCAGGAGAACCTTTATAGGTCAAAAGATAAAGGGGAGTTTTTATGGAATTGTAATCTGGGGGAACTGCAAAAGGCTGAAAAGTTATGTGGTGCTTGCTTTCTCAATTGTCATCACCTCCCAGTGCGAGTATGGAGGCTTCAGTGGGCTATGGGCTTCGGGTCAAGGGCACTGTGATGACCACCCCCCCCTCCCCGGATGGACTTGGATCTAAATTTGGTCAGAAACTCCTCAGCTGTTTGAACGCAAGATCTCAACATAAACTGAAGGGTTTATAGTACAAATTGATGTTTAAATTCTATTCTATTCATTACAGCTTTAAGTATCCCTGTAAAGGAAATGTATGCATCAGTTTATCACCAACCAGGTCCACAGATTAGGGCTGCAACTAATGATTTTTTTCATTATTGATTAATCGTTTGGTCTATGAAATGTCAGAAAATGGCAATTGCCTGAAGCCCAAGATGGCATCTTAAAACAGTCTTAAACCCAAAGATATTTAATTATTATCACATACCAGAAAAAGAAAAGCAACAAATCTTCACAATTAAGAAGCTGGTAACAATGAATGTTTGTCATTTATACTGTTAAAATCTTAAATGATTGTCAATTATCAAAATAGTCTACAACAGATGGAAATAATGTTGCTAATCACAAAGCTAATAAAACAATCAAAGGCTACAAGCTTAAAACTACATGTAATAAATCCATAAAATATCAAAATTTACCTGTTTTTTTACAGCAATGCAGCCAGAGTAGCTGTAACATAAGATGTAATGAATATAGTACCATGAAATATAGAGTACAACATAGTACAAGGTTACACTGAAAAAAGACTGCCTATGAATCACAACTATCAACACTGCTGCCAAGGTGAGTCATGCTATTCTGAATGCCGGTTAGCAGCACAGTCAGCGATAAAAAAGTGCAGCAATAAGCTCTGTGATATGTGAGTTTTGAAATTAGCGTGAGAACATAAGACCGCAAAAAGTCATGTGTCAAAAAAAAACTGTAAATTTATTAGAGGGATCAGATTTATTCATGTGATTTCACAATATAGACATTTCACAACAGAGACTAGGAAGTTGCTTGCCAAACCATCATTACATACAAGACAAACTTCGATTGCGACAATCGACTGCGATTGTGCATTTAAATGTGACTTTTTTGGGTGTTGTTTTTTTTGTTTTTTGGAGGAAGAAAGCCAGCTGCTGATCACTGACCTCCTACAAGACACCAACGGTATCTATGGTGACACCACAGCAAAAAACACATCTGTTTTTTTTTTTTGTTTGCGTGGGCTTCTGACACTAACCACTCATTTTGTTTGTTGTTTAGAAGAAAGGTTCCCAAACTGGGATCCAAAGACCACCAGGGGTCATTGAGAGGGCTGCAGGCAGTTCCCAGCAAAAGGATAAATAGATTAATCTCACTTTTATTGCACTAACTTCCAAGGAATGTATCTTCTTAGAGGGGATTCTTTCAGACAAAATCCTCTAAAACACGGGTCTGTGATCTATTGTGCATCTATTTTGACTCAAAAAGTTTGAGATTGCCTGGTTTCGCAAAATCCTGACAGTGCTGGTTTTTTCTAGCTTCAATTTATGTCCATTGCTCACTTTTTGCCTCTCTCATCATGTCTTCATGTCTTTCTATTTGGAATTTGTAAATCTGAACCCATGATTTGAAAGTTTTTGTTGTTTAATAAATGAAATTCTGAAGGAATATTTTACAAATTTTTGCTTTGATTCTTTCATAAATGTAATAATTAAATATATACGTAAGTATTAGCCTACTTAATAGTTATAATAGTATGTATATTTATAATTTTTTTTCATTGTTCAACACAGGCCATTTCAGAAGAGGCATTAAGTATTTGACAATAGAATAGAAAGAATTCTATTCCACTTTGATACAGCACTTTGTAGGCGGGAGTTTTTACTGGCATAATTAAATGGGACCTATTATGCTAATTTCCAGCTCTTTATTTTTATTCTGGGACTCCACCAGAGTAGCTTTGCACGATTCACAGTTCAAAAAACTCCTTTATCTTTTCCTGGCCCTTTCTGCAGCCCCTCAGTTCAGCCCGTTTCTAACAGGCAGTCTTCGCTCCTGTCTCTTTAAGGACCCCCTTCCCATGAGCCCACTCTGTTCTGACTGGCCAGCTTTCCGGAAGCCTGCCGAGGGGCAGCTGTATCAGAGTTGCATTAAGTTACCGCTGATGCAAACCCATCATTTCCTGCTTTACTGCTTCACTGCTTCAAATTAAAAGCTTCTAAATGACTAAATAACGGGAGACATATCGTGAAGAATTTACAGGAAATGAAACATCCTCACCAAGTTAGCGCAGCTTCGTTAGCAGCGCTAAAAACCAGTCGACACAACAACACATGGAGATATTTGGAGCCCTTTGTTCAGCAGATCAGTTCTAATGCAGGCGAATACGACAAGTAAACTACTTATTTTTCTTTGCAGTGCTGTGTAATGGAAAAACAACCACAGCGTGCCAGTTTGACTCGAGTCATGGGTCAGTGTGACTACCCCCAAAATAATGGAAAAACACCATAATGTTAGCACTGCAGAGCAGATGACCATATGAAGACATCCGTCACGAGCCAATGTCATAGACCTCCATGTTAAAATGCCCAACTTTACAGCAGAAATAAACACGTTTACACATACAAAAAACAGTGTTGGTCTCTTTAGCTAATCTTCCCCTTCCAGACAACTGCATGTAGGTGAATTTTTATATAACTCACTGTTTAAATTTTATTAAGGTGCCTGTCCAGCCTGAGTTCTTGGCTGCTCATTGCTCTGTCTAAAGTGTCACCGTCCTTATCCTTGTCCACTGTGGTTTGGGCAGGACTACTGCACAGCCTGATGTGTTGCTCAGGGTGGTGTCTTAGAGTTTCCTTTTCTGCTGGTCTCAGGTCCACCCGATTACGCCAGTAGAAGATCCCCTCCACATCCACCAGGTATGATCTGGGGCCCACCTGTTGAAGACACGCTCCTTTCCTCCACCTGCCAGTCCTGTCTCCAGGTAGAGGCTTCATTCTGATACCTTGGCCAATAGACAGTTCAGGCAGATCTCTGGCCGACTTGTCGTACTAGAATTTGGCTATTTGGTGTTTAGCCCGCAGCTTTTCAGGAACTCCATGATTGTGTCAGAGACTGGGAGAGGAGTCTTCAGTCTCTGAGCCAACAGTCTTTCTGCTGCCAGTCTCTGATGCATGCCCTCTGTGGGTGTGTCTTTGCCTGCTTGTCTGAACAGATCCATGCTAAAGATCTGCCATGGCCATGTGGGGAGTGCACGTGACATTGTTTCTCTGTTGTTCATGTGAGTATTCATTGCATGCTGAGCACTGGCTCACATAGTCCTTGATCTAACCTTGCATGTTGGGCCAGTACAAAGTGTCTCTGGCCTGTGCGAACACAATGCTCAGGCATTCCTTTTCGATTTGTGCATAATTTTGTTCCGTTTGTGTTAGAGCACGGGATGCAAACCCAACTGGCTGACCATCCTGTAGGAGACAGCAGCCAAGTTCTTTCTGGCTTGCATCACTCTGGATGGTGACCAGCTAGGTCATGCCATAATATCTCAGGACTGGAGCTGCTGTGACCAGGTGCTTGATTTCCTCAACTGCTGTGTCATGCTTAGGTAGCCAGTGCCATATCACATCCTTGGCTCACATCCCTGAGAGAGACGTGGCATGAACTTTGCAAGGTAGGTCACAAACCCTATGAACCGCTGCACTGCTGTAGCGTCTGTGGGGTGGGGCATTTCTTGGATTGCCCTGATTTTTTCTGGGTCTGCCGTGAGTCCCTTTGCTGACAGAATGTGCCCATGGAACTTGACTTCTCTGACTTTGAACTGCAGCTTCTTTAGACTCAGTCTCAGTTCAACTTCTCTGCACCTCTCCATGAGTGCTATCAGCTTTGTATCACGATCCTGTATGGCAGCCTCATCTGTCTCCCCGCTGCCAACTATTAGTATGTCATCTGCAATGAGTTCTACCCCATTGAGCCCTGCCAGTAGTTGGTGCTGTTTTCGCTGGTATGCTTCAGGGGCTACGGATACACCAAATGGCAGCTCCAACCAGCGCTTCCTGCCCCAAGATGTCCAGAATGTGGTCATGTAACTGCTGTCCTCATCTAGTTGACATTGTAGGAAGGCATCACGTGCATCGACAAGGGTGAAGATGCGAGCCTTGGGCAGTTTATATAATACATCATCAAGGGTTGGCATTATGTAATGAGATGTCCTCAAAGCTTGATTGAGTGACTTAGGCTCAATACAGATCCTCAGTTTCTCTGGCTGTCTGACTATCACCATGTTGCTAATCCACTTGGTGGGCTCTGACACTGAGGCCAAGTGACCCTCTCTCTTGTGTTTGTCCAGCTGGGCCTTAACTGCATCCCTGAGTGCCACATCCAAATTATGTGGGGAAGCTTGTACTGGGGCTATTTTCCTGTCCAGCTCTTCCCCTGGGAGCAATTCAATGGGGCCACTGAAGACATCATCATAGGTGCTAACGAGCTGCTGTTTGGTTAGGGGCTGTGTGCTGCTATGCTCTACCTTAAGAAGCTCCTCAGGGATGGTGAATTTCATTAAGCCAAAGTGCTCGTTGGTTGAGCCTGACAAAAGGGGTCTCTGATTGCTTCTCACTATCTCAAAGTCCAGTTTATGTGCTTTGCCCCTCATAACACATTCCATCTGTTCCCCATAGAGCATATTGTTTGGCCTGAGTACAGTACTAACTTGGTTTGGCTCGGTAGTAGCTTCACCTCAGGTGCCAGTCTCCTCTTGTCTTTTATGCTCATCACATCACATATTGCCCCTGAATCTAGCTGACATCTAGCTGAGACTCATCACTCATTCTTAGATTGGTGAACCATTTCCTCCCCTGTCTGAGAACTGGTCCTATGCTCTCAGTTGAGTAGATGTGGTCCTCAGTGTTGGTCCCGTCAATGACCTCGTGTGCCACAATGTCTGTTGTATTCAGCTGTCGTATGGCTTGGCCCAACAATCCCTTATAACATATGACTGTAGCCATCGCTCTATCAGTATCTTTTCAGTTTATGAAAGTTAACTGTAACAGTTTGGTCGCCTAAAAAAGTTTTGTTCAGTGTTTCATTGTACTAAAAGACCCTTTCAGTACATTTTGTTTTAATGGTTTTAAGCCTGTTTTTCACTCGCAAAAAATTAGTATTAGCTGCTGGACTATAAATACACTGTGCTAACCAAGCTAGCAGCTAGCATTAGGGTCAGCTCCACCCTCTTGTCCATATATGGTCACTTCTGGCTCCAAAAATCCAAGATGGCAACGGTCAAAATGCAAACTCAAGCTTCAAAACCAAACGGGAGTCCGCAAATTAACGGGTGATATTACTGTGGCTACATATATTATTTTTTTTTACAGTCTATGCTTATAATACGTCCATGCAGCAGATGCCATAACATCAGCCACAAATATCATATCTACCAACAGCATTAGATAGCCAGTGACATTGTTGGGCAGCATCATAGTTTTTAGATATAACAGGCAAACAGAAAGCGGACCAGGCCAAGACATCCACTCACACAAAAACACATACTAAGTTAGCATAAGCAGCCCTTACTGTGGTAAAGTGAAGGAGGGGTCCTCCTCGCTGATGGTCTCAAACAGCAGGAACAGAAACTCCTGATTTACGGTTTAAAATGGCGTTTGCAGCTTGTCGATATGACCAACGGTCGATGAACGGTGTAGCTGTTAGCAGCAGTTAAAAGCGACACAAACATTAATATTCCTCTATAAAAACAGCCGTGTTGGTAGTTTATTTTGTTTATATAATCCTGCAGGACCGATAGTGGTATTAAAAAGAGTTTACGGTAAACTCACAGTAGAGTTAATTGGCAAGTCAAAATAAGCAACAAGCAGCTGCATCACAAACACAATCAGAGGGCGGAGAACTGACGGTTTAAATAACCCGCCTCATTATAGAAGGTGCGTTTGATGGAGAGTGTTGCAGCTAAATATGGTCTGCCAGGTCAAAATAATGACGGACTTTATTAATAAAAAGAAACCGCTGTCAAGTTCAAACCAACTGATAAAATGGCATGAAAACCCATAAGACCAACCTTGTAGTAGACAGTGTGCTTGAGATGATTTGCATTAAGTATATTTGACTATCTCCCCTTCACTACTTGGGTCTACTGAACTGACATTTTTCTGTACTCTCTTCCAGAAGCACCCTGCAGCAAGCTGTGACCATTTTGTGAACACCTATTTATCAGTGCAGACAAAATGTAAATGAATTATTGCTTCATTAATAGGCCTACATCATTTTTTGCCTTTCTTTCTTTATGACTGTGCACAGCAGAGAGTAAGGGGAGCATGAAATAAATGCTGCTGGACTCCAAACCTGTGGCACTGCAAGCAATTCACAAGTTGATTTTACATTATCAACATTCATTCATTCGTTTTGTAACCTCAGGAAAGCCTCGGCTTTCGCTAGACAAATAATTCTGAGAGGAAGTTGAAGGAATGTGAAGTTTGTGTTGACTTTGGAAGCAGGAACGCATCTAAAATTTGTCCCGTTTCACAAATACAGTTGAAACTTTTAATTTGAAAAGACAAAAAAGAAACAGATTGAATTGATTTAAGCCAAATTGGAGCAGGAGTGTTTTGTTTTTTTTTTATCCATGTGAACTGCTGGAACCAGTTTCCAGATGTGATGTGTTTAGACACTGTGCCAAGAGTTACACAACTCCACATTCTGGGTTTACCAGCGACAGTTGGGAGGATGTGAAGCACTGCTCTTTCTGTGTTTACTCTGTTCCTGGAATAGCCCTGTACAAAACCAGTCAACCACTCCCTGGCAAACAGACACTTTGTCCTCCGAGGTCCTTATAAGGCTTTTTCAGCCAACAGCTATGGACGCATCACTTAGTCATTAAAAATAAACTGGTGAGCATCTTATTAACAGTCAAAATCATGTTCTTAAAACCCCAGAGAGAGCTGCATGCACCAGAATTATATCCAAACTAAACCTCGATTTATATATTTAATCAAGTCTTTTTTTTCCCACCTTTATTAATGTTATGCTTAAGGTGCATTTTTGCTTTAAATTCAGTGTATGAGAGGAACAAAGAAGTAAACCCAAAACACAGAACATTAGGCTGCAAGAGTCTACTTTATTGCATTTGCAATCACAGGGTGACAAAAGTGAAAAACATTTGACAAAAGGCGTGTGAATGCACCACAGTGTGTCAATGCACCACAGTATTACAAACACAGAACAGTACAAATGTTAAAAAAAAAAAAAAACAAACAAACAGGAGCTTATCAGTTGCATCATCGTCATTTTTTTTTTTTTGTGAATTTTTCAGTTCTTTTTTTTTGGTTGTCAATAAAAAAAACAAGGTTACAAAACAAAAACAAGTAAGGCAGCCTATACTACAATGAATTAAAAAAAAAACAAAACTAAAAACTAAAAAAAGGTTGTAAACGGGACATCCTCCCGTCACCTAGCATTGGTCGCTGGTTGGACTCCCCCCGAGGTGCGGTGTGGATGGGTGTGATGCAGCGGGATCAGGAGGAGGTGGGGCTTCCTGCGTCGCTGCTCTCACTCACCTGACGTCGCATCACCATCTCCCTGGCGACGCAGGTGATTTGACCATTCGTCACCGCACCTGGGACCCCCGCCCTGACAGAGACGAGAGATAGAGATATATTTAGATTGAGAAAAAAAAAAAATCTATAATTTATACTGCGTAATAGAAAGGGTGGTTTGACTTTGACGCTGTGAGATTACGACCAGGATTAGAAGAAACAGCATACAGTGGAAGCGTTAGGGGATGAGTCAGCAGCGCGTGTGTGTGTGTGCGCACGCTTGTACTTACTTCTGCTGTGCCTCCTCAGTCAGAGGGGTCATCCCTGGCTGCTTCCCAAAGAAGAAACTGGACCACCAATGGCCAGAGTCCTGCTTGGGGAGTCCTGTGGAGGCAGATAATGAAGGCATGAGGCTTTAAATTATTTAACCTACTTTCAGAAGGTTTGAATTGTGAAGGCAGCTTTCTTTTATTTGTTCATATTTACTTCCCGAGCCAGATTTGCGAATGTAAAAGCCTTCATTAACAGGCGTCACGTGAACTAATTTGATATTTTAACACTCCAGGACAGTGTGGATTAAGGTTTTAACATTCCTCATCAGATTAATCTTCATTGTGAACTGAGGAAAGTACCAGAAACTGTAGTCTACTGGGAGTTGTTGTAGCGAGTGTTTGAGTTGAGTGTGTGCGTTTCATCAGACACACACACTCTGCGGGAGCTGTGACTCGGGTTTCCCCTCTCAGGACTCAGCCGCGTGCTTGGCTCCGTGTCAAACAAGACTGTCTGACAACTCAATCGGCGACTGAGCAGCTGCATTTATATTTACAGTACGACTGCTGTGTGCCGAGATTAGCTTCTAGGTCAAATTATTTTCAAATTGGTGTCAGCGAGGGACACGTATATCCCCCCCCCCAAAAAACTATTTGACAGTCATCCATGTGGACTAGTCTCCTGCCTGCCTGAATGAAAACGTCTAAAATATTCCTCTTATGCAATTTTTTGTCATTTCCAGTTCATTTTAATTCCGTTACACAAAGAATATAAACAGTAACGAAAGGCATGTGCCCCGAGCTGTGTACATATGCGAACACATTTTTCCCCTTTCACCTACTTTCATGTACAGTACTCTGGCAGAGGGAGTATGTGTGTGTGTGTGTGTGTGTGTGTGTGTGTGTGTGTGTGTGTGTGTGAGAGAGAGAGACAATTTTGGCACTGACACCATTAAAAAGCTGACCGAGTGGTTAAAGCAGGCATGACAACTCAACCCTGAGCCAGCACTTAACTGGCAGCACAGATGGTTTTTTACATAAAGCTACACTGACACACTGATCCAGGATTACTGGTGAAGTCAGCAGATATTAACCGGTGCTGACAGTGATACTGGTCCACCAGTGGGGCTGAAAACGCACGTGTGCCAAGGGCTGGGATGCTTTTTTATGCTAACACTGATGGCTGAATCCTGAGTGGGAGTGGCAGGTTAAAGAAATCCCCCCCCCCCAAAAATCCTGAGAGAAAAGTGAAAACAGATGACTGAAAACTACTTTCCTGCTGGATTAGAAAGAGCCAGATCAGACTAGAACAACCTGAGCTAGGTGTCCGGGATGATGCAACTGTTGGGTCTGAGGCAACAGCTGACTCAACCGCAGCAATCCTGAGGTTTCAGAAACTGACGCTCTGCTCGCAATATTACCAGATCAGTGAGCGGTGGTGTGACGTAGGTTGAGCAATGCTAATATCTTATGAAATCTTTGCCCAAACTGCACACAGGAAATGAGCGAGTTGGAAAACAAAACAAAACAAGACAAAACATTTAAAACTCATGGAGATTTGCTTGGATAGACATCTGGATGTGGTTCAGACACGCCTTCTTGTTGCTGCTGCTGCTGAGCAGAACAAACTGTTCTGTCCAAAACCACAAATGATTCATTTTTTTCCCCCAGTAGTGGATGTGTTCTATCTTGACGCTGAGTGCTTTTATTCCTTGACCTGAAAACCAGAAGTCAGAAAGCTTCTTGGCTGCATCTTTGATTCAGTTCATCTGAAGCACTTTACTAGAGTTTACCCAATAATTCCCCACATTAATACTAAAAAAAAAACCTTTTATGTACAGTAGGACAGATGTGTCAGTGAAGTAGTGTCTTGATAGTGAGTTTTAACTTCCCACAAGGGTTTAAATTGTGTACAAAGACTTTCTCACTGTTCTTTTTTCCATATATATACACATACAAACACTCACCTGGATGGTGCGGGATGACCTCTCCGCTGTACTCCGAACTGCCACAAGAGCTGCTGCTGGACGTAGAGCCGATGCGCCCTGCAGGGAGAGAGAAGGAGCAGAAGGAGGTGAAAAAGTGTTTGGTTTAAACACAGTAAGCCAAATTTAAAAATGTGAAATGCAACAGGTAGAGAGGAGCTAACTCTCTCTGTTTGGCATGGATTACACTGAAGGGTTCGTTCTTTGAGCCTAACGGGGAACTTGCATTATATGTAAACATTCGCCTAAGATGAGGAAGGGTGCATCAGTGGGTGGTGGAAAATTAAAATCCTTTTTCCTCTGGTTATATAACCCTCGCCTGAGGGACGAGTCTGAAGCTGCAGTTCACACCTCTCATTTGATTTACTGAAACAAAGTCTATTTAACACTCCAGGGAACAAATATTCACACATGCAGAACCAAATATGATCCTAAAGCCAAAGATAGTTAGAGATTAATGTGATACTACTCCCTGATATGGGAACAAAAAGGACCAAAAGGAAGGGTGTTGTCCTGACAAAACTTCCTGTAATTTTTCCCCTCATTGCGCTGCTTAAACAAGTCTGGCTGGAGGAACCGTTACTCCACCCATCACTGTTTACAGTCTCGGACAGTTCATGCACGTGTAAAGACAAATTGTATAAAGCTCTTTATACTTCAGCTTCCCAGACTCTGATGAATTGCCTCAAGTGATGTCACTTCCCCACACACACTAGTCATCTTATAAATGCCACTGTGACTCATTATATTTTTTAAGCACTTTAATGATGCTTTATGTAGCAGGAATAAAGTGTAAATCCAAAGGCAGAGTAATCGTAAGTCACCAGATAGGAGGAAGGTGTTCATTTGACCCTGTGTACCGATGTGATCGGGGACTAGAGGGAGAGGGACTCACTTCGGTAGTAGTCAGTGGTCGCCACAAGAGAACCGCCTGCTGGAATAGCTGCCATTCTACTGTTGTTGGTGGCTCTGTGCTGTGCTTGATGGAAACCTGGAAAGGAAAGGGAACAGTATGAGCAAAACCAGACTGACTCATATTAATCACCAAAGCAGTGCAGATATTTCTTCATACTCCGGAAGCCAGCAATGATGATTTCACAATAGAATTAACTAAGAGTTATTCTAATTTCAATCTTATATCTATAATTATCTTGATAAATCATTTTGTCATTGATTTATATTAATGTATAATTAACCAGTTACTGAAATTAAGGCTGCAACTAACAGTTATTTTCATTTTTGATCAACATTTCTCACTTGATCAAATCGTTTGGTCTATAAAATGCCAGAAAAAGAGTTAAAAATTCATTTTGACATATTGAAAATCTATTTTTTTGTCCAACCAACATTCCTAAACTCAAAGATATTCAGTTAACATATTGAAACCCACACATTTCACACTTAAGATGCTGGAACCACAGAATTGTTGGCACTTAAACGTAAAGAAAACAATCTCATCTATTAAAATTTAGGACGACAAATGTAATGATATGGTTTTCTTTTTCCTTTTTTGATTAATGGTTTACTACAACAAGCAAATGTTTGGCTTTTCCCTCGTCCCTAACTGACTTAAGCAATAAATCAGTTACTAAAATTGCTGTAGATTGAAACACTAATCGTTTTAGTAATATTCATATGCAAAAAAAAAAAAAAAACACAAACAAAAACAGCCTCAAAGACATCACTGACTCCGGCTGTGTATTGGCAGAAAAAAAACACACTCGCTGCTTCGAACAACATCATATATGATACAAACAAAACTGTAAATTAAATGCATATAAACTGGTCATTTCTCACGGCCAAAATACTTAATTTATAGAACCGGAGAGGTTAACAGTGTTTAGTCAGTAGGAGAAACTGGTAAATCACGTCCACTGCTTCAATATAATGGCGTCACCCCATGTTATGCAGGGGTCTTGTTTACATTAAGACTGTCACTGCACCAAACCGACATTTTGCTTGTTATTCTGTTTCATGACAAGCGAAACGATGTTAAGACATAACTCAAAAGTGATGGTGAGTATAAATGAAATATGTCTTAAAAAGGAGGATGGAAAAAATAAACGTGTAGCTGGTCACTTCCTCTTTAACCGAGGACAAAAAGACAAAGACAAAAACTAAATCTATACTGTTGAGTTGACGTTTTACGTGTTGACACCACTGGTGATACGACGGTTGGTGTTGGTTCAAATGAAAACCAGAATACAGCGTGACTTAACTACAAACCAAATGTTTTGTTTTAACGTTTTTTTTCCCCAAACAAAAGCCACCCTAACAGTTAAGGTTATGCAACTGAAGCCATTTAGCACTTTAGCATTGTTAGCTCGCCCCCTTAGCAGGAATCCCCATCCAAACAACCCTGCCACCACCATTTTATAACCCCCCATACCACAACAGCACAAACCCCCTCACCTTTCAGGGACCCAGACGTGCTCGATGTTCAGTAGCACCCGATTCAACTCAGTCAGCGAGGCTGGGGGAGTAAACGCTAGGCGACGGGGCCCATTTGAAAATAAGTTTTGGGTAAATATAACCCTCCAACGTCCGAGCGGATAATAACGCTGTTTCTTTCTGGCTCTAACCGGCTGCGCGTGCTTTTATACAGAAGGGGATAGTGACGTAGCATCAGTCGGGGGCGGGGCGAAGACTGCTCACCCGCCCTGAACTTTTTTTTTTTACATCTTTATTTGGTCAATAAACAGAAGTACAGTCCAAACATTGAGCTTTTACAGCTTTTCATATTATAACACAAAGCATAAAAACATAAAACCGTATCTTATTTCACATGTTTCTCTGAATTATGCAAAATTAACTCATATTCGTCATATTTTCTTATATTGATTGACATCAACCCTCCTACCCCCACCCAAAAAATATATATCTTGAAATACGTACCGGATTTTCCTGTTTCTTGAAAATTATTCATCATTTATACAACTGTTCTGCCATTTTCCTCCTCCTCTGACAGTGGGGATTTTTTTAAAATTTCATTTCATTATCCATCACATCTGTTGTATTCGTAATATTTTCATATTTTATATTGGAGTGTATATAATTAAACCTTTAATTTAATTCGTTTCTTTCCCCTTTGATGCCTCTTTGTTTTTGTATTTTGATTTGGATTTATGTCAGGTGGCTGCTGTGGCATTTTAGATCTATCAATCTTTAACTTTATCCTCAGATACTAAGTTTCCAAACTTCGAAACGTGGGCGGCTGGAACAAACTCCTTGTTGTAAATTCAACCATTATTTGCAACATTAGGTTAGATTTTATTATCATTGACATTGGACCTCTCCCTGATGTTGATTCATTTTGTTTCACCCGCTTAACCGTATTTATCAAAATGTATCAACAACATGTGATGCATATTGTTTGTCTTCATTGTTTATATATTGCTCAGTGTAAAAATCCACAAATGACTCACAGATGGGGGTTGTTTTTCCGTCTTATTACATTTTTATGTTTTTTTCCTCCCTTGTTACAATAATTTTCACAATAGTTAGTCTGGGTCAAGCCTTTTGTTACCATGTTTCTCTGTATTCTTCAGCCTACATGTCGCACAGTTAAAGGAAACAGGGCTCAGTGGTTTTCATAGTGACACACAGTATTCTGTCTTATCACTGACTGTTCATTATATTTGACTATCCACGGAGAGCATGTGTCTAACCTGAACACAACCCCTGTACGAGCAGCGCTCTCTCGTGGTGAAACTCAATAATTGCAGCACTCAGTTAACATCAGGGAAAAATGGTGATTTGGTTGGTGGGAAAAGACGTTTTCAATTGATAAAGGAGGCATACGTGGGTATTTTTGTTTGTTGTATGGCCTACATGTTGAAAATCACACAGTTATTACAGAAAACAAAACAGATAGTGCTAAAGAGGGCGACGGTGTGATAAAACTTGACTTTGAAGCGACACAAAAGCGGTGCGTTGTCGGCAGGATTCGAACCTGCGCGGGGAGACCCCAATGGATTTCTAGTCCATCGCCTTAACCACTCGGCCACGACAACCTGCCAGGTGCACTCAAATCTCGCGATACCGAATGATACGACTCATTGGTAAGTTGACTCCAGTTTGGGAAACCATTACTTGCCCTTCTTGGCCTCTGATTGGCTTGACCTGATATCGTTACCCTAACTCTAACCAATCTCACTCCTCATGCCTAAACCTCAACCAATCGGAGGCAACGAGCCAATCAGAAGCAGAGTAGGGCAGGTCATGACTTCATCGTGGGAAAAGAAATTGACCTCCTGTTTCGAACATGAAGCCCAGGAGTATAGAAGCACCATACTCTATTTAGATTCAATGTAAGTTCTTTGATGAAGCCTCGAGTTTGCATTTTGACGGTCGCCATCTTGGATTTTTGGAGCCAGAAGTTCGAATTCGACTGCACTTACACTGTATGGGTAACTGTGATCATGCTAATGCTAATTTTTGCTAGCGAAAAACAGGCTTAAAACCGTTATAGTAAAAATGTACTTACCGGAAGAAACTGATCATCCGACTCGACCCACAATGTTCCAATTAACTGACCTGATAAATGATGATAAGTGACCTGAAAACACACCCAAATAGCCACGGTTACGGCTATACTCGATGAATCTGGCGTTTCGCGTGTTACCTTACCTAACCGATGTTGTTACCATGGTAGCGACTTGCACGTGACGTCATCCACATGTCACTCAAAGCGGCTACGGTTATGCATACCTTTAAACTTTAATAAAAATTAAATGAGTGAGTTATTGTGAAAATTAACCCCCCTTTACAGTAGTCTTGAGCGGGGAGATTAGCTATAGAGACCAAAACCGTTTTTTGTACCAGGCTGTAAACATGTTTATTTTTGCTGTAAAGTTGGGCATTTTAACATGGGGGTCTATGGGGACTGACTCACTTTTGCAGCCAGCCTCAAGTGGCCATTTGAGGAACTGCAGTTTTTGGCACTTCCGTGATGGCTTCATTTTTCAGCCCTGGAGGTTGCTGTCTGGTAGGAGGCGAACACATTATGGCTTTAGTTTGAGTTCGAAAGGCAAGGATCGAAAAACAGTGGCTGGACAACGTTTCCTTGTGATATAGATCTGGATAGACCCGTATGCCTATTTTATTTAAATACGTAATTGAGCCTCCGCATCTTCAACTGTCCCTGGTGGTCTAGTGGTTAGGATTCGGCGCTCTCACCGCCGCGGCCCGGGTTCGATTCCCGGTCAGGGAACAAGTTCTTTTGCGGCTTTAACAGCCAGATTGAATCCGTGGCCACAATTTGCGTTATGTGAGTTAACGTATACACTTGATTGGTCTGTCATGGAAACTGGTTATTTTAGTTGAACGATACTTTTTATTAAGCCCATATGAACAATGCAGTTTTATTTTCTCTTAAAGGCGAGTGAAGAGGACTGACAGGGTGGATGGACAACAGATTGAATGAATATGATAGATATGAAAGATGTTCTTTCCTGCCCTTTATACTGAAAAGAAACATTTATGTAATATCTGGAATGTACAGTGAAAATGCTGTACCCACTAAATAAATTCCCAAATTATTAAATATAAATTTGTCCCAGTCATGATGTAATATTTCTTACAAGTGTCTTTGGGGCCCATCAAATCCAAACCAGACCTGTATTGTTTGACACCTCTATGACGACTATTTTCTGACTGAATTTCAGTGAAAAATGTCTTTAAATCCTTTTTATTTAGAAAATAATGTTTCTGAAATGCAGCTTTCAGAAACATAGTTAGAATTTTAAATTCTAGCATTTGTGTCGTCTTTACACACTTGACAAACTGAAAGGATAAATTCTGTACCACCTTTAGCAAATTTGAAATATTGACCACAAACAACTTCTTCACTTAAAGGAATGCTTTATTGATATCCAAACATATACAACAAAACCAAAAAAAAATGTTTTTTAATTCATTCACCATGATCTTCCAAATCTGATCCCTTTTAATATTCTACATCAGCTAGGCCCAGGACCTAAATAAAGCTATAAATACTCTACTGTCGTCCAGCCTCTGCAGCCTCGTCATGTGCTGCACTTCCTGGCACCCAAAACTAAAAGTACATCATCATCATCCTTTTCTATCCGTCATATCTCCCCAAAAACCGATGCAGCTTTAAACAGGCGGCGGCTACACTACAAAAACAAGTCCATCTGAAGTCATTTCATCAGGATTTCAGTCTTAAAATCTTAGTTTCCTTTAATAACAAGACGAGTGTACAAGGTGAAATAATTTCCCTAACAAGGCATCATATGAGAGAAATGTCCTCAACCTTCTCAAATTCTCCACTTTGTGTCAGAAAAATATGATTTTAGAGGGAAATTCTCAAGCAAATGACTTCAGATTTACATTTCTTGTAGCGTGCGTCTACATTTCCAATCTCGGCGAAGCGGAAAGTGAAGAGACTCCATGAAGTTCAGAGGCAGAAAGAGAGATTTTTGTAACAGATATTCAAACGTTGGCAACTTGGTTTTTTTTGATGGCAAATTAATTGGAACAAAACAACAAATCATCTCTAAAGTCTCACCTCTACACCGACAGAAGCCAAAAAAAAAAAAAAAAAAAGAATAATTCACCTAACAGGAATATATTAACTACCAAAATGATGAACACAAAACAAATAAATCAAGAACAAACATTTACTTTATGACACACTGACGACAGTGTTGAAGCAGTTTGATGGGAAGTCGTGTTGAAGCTGTTTTTTTTTTTTTTATTTCATGTTTGTTCATATTAAGCCCGACAGTCAGGAGTTATTCTGGTTCATCTGGCCGCAGTGGTTTAAAAATATTCTGCATGTTTCTCAGATCTACAAGGCAGTTTAAACCTTCCTAAATTTGGTTTAATGATCCAAAAAAATGTTTGTACCCTTTTAAAATGCCTCGATAAGCAGCTGGTTGACGTTCTGCTGCGCTGAGGTCGAGCCGGGACACAAGAGCAGCATTTTGGTGGTGGTGGTGGGAGGGGTGGGGGGGTATGTGGTTGTAAAAAGGGTGAAAAAAGGATATTTGGCAACACTTCCACTGCCTCAAAAAAAACAACAAACAAAAAAAAACCCTACCATGATCAGATGACTCAAAGTTCAGCAACATTTTTGAGACAATTTTGGCAAAAGTTCCCCCCAGAACAGTGACGCAGGGCAACATCTGGTAGCAGTTAACTTCTTGTTGGGGAAATTTTAACCACCAGAGGCAGTGTTGCCCTTGTATCAGCTGGTAATATAGTGCCAGACAGACTAGACTACAACCTTCTTCTCTTTTTTTTCATGTTCAGGAGAAAAGTGGCGGTGCTTACACAGCTCTCTGTGTGTGTTTTCAGGTTTGCCGTCACAGTTTCTGAGGCCGTTTAGTGTGTAAAGAGCTTCTGTTTCATCACCAGGCGGCGTCGGTGCACAGCGTTACAAGCGAACAGTGATCTTCTGTTAGTTTGGCCTCGTGCAGCGTGTGTGTGTGTGTGTGTTATAAGGGCAATTAGTGTGTGTTAAGAGGAGTGCATTTGTGTGCATTAAAGGATCAGGCTGGCAATTTTTCTTTCTTTCATTTTTTTCTTATTGTCAACAAATCTCATGTTTGGATCCAAACCAACAATGACTTAATCTACTAACAAGTATTATGTGTGTATCTAAAGCCTGATATATCTTATTCCTCTGTGTCGTAAACCTCCGTTATCGTCCAAAAACTATTAAAAACACGTCACACCGCTGCACTGGGTGACATCTTTGTTTGAAAACGGCTCTAAAGATTAAAATCAGCGATCATTCAGCTTGCAGAGAGTAGTTCTGTGTAAAGCAGACACTACTGAGCATGTGCGGGAGCTTTACACAGAACTACTCTACAGAGACTGAAAACATGACACTGTTATTATGTTATTAATCTTTGGAGCCGTTTCTAAACAAACTAACTCTTCATGATGAAGGAACACGTCACCCAGTGCAGCCGTGTGACTCACTGATGTGTTTTTAATAGTTTTTGGACAATAACGGAGGTTTACAGCACAGAGGAAGAAGATATATCAGACTTTGGATACACAGTCGATACTTGTAAGTAGATTAATTCATCGTCAGTTCGGCTCCAAATATGAGATTTGTTGACAATAATGAAAATATAGAGAATCATGAGCCGTATCCTTTAAGAAGTTGCTGGAGTTTCTACGATGGCAGCATGTTTTCATCAGACTCTAAATATCTCATACTAACTGCCCCCCCCCCTTCCTTCCTTCCTTCAATCAAACCGATCTGTACAACTTTAATAAAAATAAAAAAAAAAATCTAATTCTTTTCTACCAGCTAAATTATAATAAACAGGTGAACCATTTAAAGTGAGTAAGGCCGATAGAGAAGCGTTGACATTCACCAGGTAGTGTACACAGCAAAGCATCGTCTCACATTGAGTTCTGTGTGTGTGTGTGTGTGTGTGTGTGTGTTAAAACACCAGGAAGCGAACCGCAGTCAAACCAGAGTCATGAGAAACACAGTCGGAGAGGTTTCAGAACATTTTTCTATCCTTAAGAAGCTCTTTGTTTTAGTTTTGACTTGCAGATGGTGGAGATACGACGCTGAAACCAGTTCAGCTGTGTTCTCTTCTCACTCTGGTCTGATCAGTCTTGCGCCCAGATGGGTCACGAAACCACCGCAGCTCATTATGAGTCAGTTTCAAAAACATGAACCAACAAATTTAAACCCCCTCCGACAATACCTCATATCTGTGAAACTGACCCACATCTTTGTTTTCCTCGTGTTTTCAGTTTGTTTTGCCTCCTGCTGCTTTTTTTTGTTGTGTTTTTTTTTTTTAACCTCCCAACCTGATTACTACCATTCAGCAGCATCAGTGACTATATTTATTCATATATATTTATACATATTGATAAAAGTTATGTAAAAACATTATGCAAAGCAGTGTAAAATAGTATATAATACAAAATGGGGTTTTTTTTCTGTTTTTTTTTTTTTCTTACATCCGGGGGGGTGTTTGTTTTTTTTTTGTTTTTTTTTTTAAGGGTGTTAACACGAGACCTCGGTCGTCTTTGCATGGTTGGTATGGTACAACTGAGATGAGATATGCACATGCATGTAGCAGTAGTAGGTCTAAGGAGGGTGAGATGAGCTGGATCCTGCCCCCCCCCTGTCCCCCGCATGCCCCCCACCCCCCACCCCCCACCCTCCTTCTCCCAGTTAAACCTCTAACCTGCGATTATAAGCCTGTTGGCACCCGCAGAGCTGTGGTGCAAACTGTTTGAGAAAGAGGAGGGTGACACTAGAGTGTGATCACATGATTAAAGTAGCTGATAACAGAGACAGGAACAGCAGGTTTGTTTCTCTTATGCCCGGAAAAATCCTCCTCCGCCATCAGTCTGGTTCCTAAACATAGAATTCACAGCAGGGTTGCTTCTTCGCAACCTCGATCACAGAATCAACGGTGGAAGTTTTTCATTTAGTTTAAGAACCTGACGTCCTATAATGCCTTTTTTTTTTAAGCCAGGTGATTTGCTAAAGGCGACTAACAGCGTGGATCTAACGGGGGGGGGGGGGGGGGGGGGGGTGGTCTGTAAATGATTCAGGTTTAGACATCAACAAAACATTTTTTTCCTCAACAGTGAGGCAGAGGAGGAGCGGAGGCCGCGGGACCGGCGGCGATGGGGGAGGGGGGGGAGCTCGTCCCGCCTCGACCCCGCACGAGCCCTTTCACCTCCCGCCTGCCCGCCGCGTTCTTACAGACCTCGAGGGGGCGAAGTGAGTGGTGGCGATGTGTCGGTGAGGTGGAGGGTCGGAAAGGTCAGGATTGACTCTGCGATGTCAGGTGATAACAGTACAGTCTCAGGTTGTGAGGAAGGTGGTGGCGGCGAGGAGGAGGAGGAGGCAGAGGAAGGGGGGAGGAGGAGGAGGAGGAGGAGGAGGTGGGGTGTGTTCAGAATGGTGGGTTCTCCTGAGTGGGGGTGGTGTCAGTAGGGGAGGTGACGGCATCTCCGTTCCCTCTGGGGCCAACAACCTTGTACTAGAGGAATAGAGAGAGGCAGGGGGGGAGGGATGGAAGAGGAGGGAGAGAGAGAGGGAGAGAGATAGAGGGGAAGGGATGGAGGGAGGGTGGGAGAGAGAGAGGAAGGAAGGATGAGAGAGAGAGGAAGGGGGAAGGATGAGAGAGAGAGGAAGGGAGAGAGGGAGAGAGAGAGACAGAAAGGAAGGAGAGATGAGAGAGAAGAAAGGAGGGAGGGAGAGAGACAGAGAGGAAGGAGGGATGAGAGAGAGGGAGAGAGAGGGGAGGGGATGGAGGGAGGGAGAGAGAAAGAGGGGAAGGAGAGATGAGAGAGAGGAAGGGAGGGAGGGAGAGAGAGACAGAGGGGAAGGAGAGATGAGAGAGAGGGAGAGAGAGGAAGGGAGGGATGAGAGAGAGAGAGGAAGGAGAGACAAAGGGGAAGAAGGGATGAGAGAGAGGAAGGAGAGACAGAGAGGAAGGAGGGATGAGAGAGAAGAAGGGAGGGAGGGAGAGAGACAGAGAGGAAGAAGGGATGAGAGAGGGAGAGAGGGGAAGGGATGGAGGGAGGGAGGGGGAGAGAGAGGAAGGGGGAGGGAGAGAGAGAGAGAGGAAGGGATGGAGGGAGGGAGGGGGAGAGAGAGGAAGGGGGGAGGGAGAGAGAGAGAGAGGAAGGGAGGGATGAGAGAGAGAGAGAGGAAGGAGAGACAAAGGGGAAGAAGGGATGACAAGAGGAAACAGAACAGTGTTACTGATTGTGAGCATCGACACACTGACTCATCACAGTTTCTGTTTCCTGTTTACAGACGAGTTAAAGCTCTTTGACTACATTTAAAATCCTCGTCTCTGTTACTTCAGCATTTTCTTTCACTGACATGGAAACTGGGACAAATACATTATAAATGTATGTTAGTTCATTGTTACAAAGCAGAAAATATCAGCAGTGTTTCTTTCTGATTGCAAATGAAATCATGTTTTTGACACCATATAAACTAACATCTGCATCGCTCTGCTCACTGTGTTTACTGGTAAACGTATAAATCTACAAGTACTATGACTCAATCTGGTTTTCCAACACTGGAAACAAAACTTCTTTTAAAGCCTTTAAGTGCTCAGAAAAATGGAAATCTGAGAATCTACAGCTCCATGACGACAAGGCAAACCCCATCTGCTGAGGAAGATCACATGATCCGACGAAAAGCTCAACATCAGCTACTAAATGGACCTTATGTTGAGATCGTTTGTGAGTTAATTAACGTTTGCACAATAAAAAAGGTAGATAAGTGTTTATGTTATTTATGCAGCTATTCTGTTTTAAAGTTAACAGGTTGTTGATTCACTGAAATATTACTGTAAATGCTCCTTTAAAATAATATATAATAAAATGCTCTGTCAACAAATATGAAGCCAAGAAGAAGAAACACTTTCAGCTCAGTGAATCCCACGATACAAACATGTATGTTTCATTCATTAAATCCATCAAGAACCTTCAAATTTATTACTGATCTAACTGTTAAACAACTAGAATATATATATATATATAACTCACAGTTGTTCTCATTGGAATATGTTTTATGTAAGATAACATGAGTCATGACATTGATGAAGCAGCTGTATTTAACCAGGATTTGTCGTTTCATGGCCGATCGTTGCGTCCGCTCACCTTCAGGTTCCCCATTTTATCTTCAAATGACTTGAAGGTTGCAGAGTTCCTGCAGAACAGAGACTCAATGTTACATTCACACACATAAAAAAACACATTAATATAACCTGGTAAATAAAAAAGGCTGGTTAACTGTAGACTGCTGCTATACTGGAAACAACTAATAACTTCAAATAAAACCATTAATATAATAACAAAAACACTCAAACTTACAATGAAAAGAATATAATGTATATATCAGCTTATAACGTCTCTCTCTAACACTGACACATGTTCAGAGAGTAGAAAATGTTCCGATATGACTTCAGTTCATTGTAAAAACATGTTAATGTGACACAAAGACACTGAACACAACCTAATTATAATAATAATCTAATTATAAAAATATACAGAAGACGACATAAAGGTTGAATTTCACACATTTCAACATGTTTCAACACATCACCAGCAAATAATGAAATAAACAAACAAAAATTAATTTTCATGCCGTCTCATACTGGTTAATACTGAGTGCAAGTACTATAGTCTGGTTTCAGCCATTAATTTAATTTTTTTTAATATTAAGAAATTAAAAAAAAAACTTGTTATTGCTCCACAGTGTGAGGACAGAGTTTCAAATATTTTGTCCACTTATTTTATTTAATCTTAACTCAAAAGATCTGATAGTCAAGAAAGCAGCAAACGTACAGTCGTTCAGAGCTGCAGATACAAATACAAATACAGATACAAATACTGCAGAGTAAGATACAGATACAGATATAGTGATAAGTGTTAAATAAGTTTTACACTGAAGCAGATTAAGAGTGCAGTGAGAAGGTTTGTGTGTTACTTTACCTCATGGCCGGCATACTTATCGAGTGGCGAATGGAATAGTTGCTACTTTGTAAGCGTTAAAGAGGAGAAAAGAGAAGTGCAAGTGTTATAAAGCAAGCGGGCAGTAACACACACACACACACACACACACACACACACACACACACACACACACACACACACACACACACACACACACACACACACACACACACACACACACACACACACACACACACACACACACACACACACAGTACAGCAGCTGAAGAACGATGGTTATTAATTAGCTCTTAACACATCATGTACAGGTACATGTTAGACAGTAATACAACGCTGTAAAGTTTATAGTAAATAATTATACTAATTATAATTAATAACTATTGTCAACAGAAGGGTTCGGTCCAGCTGTGTGAGACAGACAGAAGCTGCCGGTTTACACGTTTTTTTTTAATTCTCTTACATAAATAGGAAACTTTGAGAGGAAACAACCTTGGTAACACTTTATTTTACAGGTCCAACATTTTCCTCTAAAAGAATGATGTCATTCGGAGGTAATTTTAGAGAAACAGAACAGAGTTACTGACTGTGAGCATTTAACACACTGACTCATCAGTTTCTGTTTCCTGTAGATGTTTACAGCCGAGTTAAAGATCTTTGACTTCAGTATTTTCTTTCATTGAGATGGAAACTAGGGCAAAATATATTAGAAATGTCATACACAATTATATATATATTATATATCTCATGGTCAGCAACAACACTCAGGTAGACTGTGGTGTTTAAACGAAGCTCAGTTGGTATTAAAGGGGCTCAAAGTGCTTAGAAATTATCCCCCAAACCATCAAACCAGCAGCCTGAATCTACGCCGTCATGTTGTTTACGCCAATTCTGACTCTACAATCTGAGCGTCGCAGCAGAAACCGAGACTCATCAGACCAGGTGACGTTTTTTCAATCTTCTATTGTCCAATTCTGGTGAACCTGTGAGAACTGTAGCCTCAGTTTCTCAGCTGACAGAAGTGACACCTGCTGTGGTCTGATGCTGCTGTAGATCATCTGCTTCAAGGTTCCACGTGTTTGTGCGTTCATCTCGGTCGTAACGAGATGTTATTTGAGTTACTGTTGTCTTTCTATCAGCTCGAGCTGCTGCTCACTGGATATTTTCTCTTGTTCAGATTATTCTCTGTAAACCAGAGATGGTTGTGAGTATAAAACCCCAGTAGATCACGCCACGTTCAAAGTCACTTAAATCACCTTTCGTCCCCGTTCTGATGCTCCGTTTGAACTTCAGCTGATCGTCTCGACCACGTCTACATGACTAAATGCATTGAGTTGCCGCCACGTGATTGGCTGGTTAGATATTTGCGTTAACAAGCAGTTGAACAGGTGTCCCTAATAAAGCCGCTGGTGAGTGTTTATAATAATTCAACATGAAAGAATATTTAGGAGATTAAGGATCCATAAAATAAAGTGTTACCACAGTCCCTCTTTCTGTTTAGAGACATAAATGCAGTTCAGCATATTGATCATTAATGATGTCATAATGCGACATATAGACAGCTACCAAATGAACCCTTCTTGAGTACAGTATTATAAAACTAAACAACTACATTAAAGCAATTTAAGGGAATAAAATAATAAAGGATTTAAGGTTTTTAGTCCAAAAAAAACAGCAAAAGTAAAGCAGAAGTCAGGTATCAATAATAAAAACAGCAGAGCTAAACCTCTATGATGAGTTAATTATGTTTATCTTTTCTTTATCATCACACATTTCAGGTCACATGACTCCTGGATGTTATAACAGGACATGTTAGTCTTACCTAAAGGAATTAGAGAAAGGTAGAGCTCTGCAGATCAAAACCAAGGCAGCGTTAAAAAAAAAAAAAAAGAAAGAAAAGAGAGAGGAGAGAGAGGGTGAGCCAAAAGCAGCAGCAACACAAAAACAAACCAGACAGAGACGACACACAGCTGACATACAGCTCTGTTATCAGCGGGAGGGATCGGATCAGGAAGAAGGGGAAGCAGCGATGTGTTTGCTGTGTAACCAGGAGGCACCAGCACATCTGATTAAAACTGTCTGATGTTCATGTTTTCTGGTCTTAAACACAGGTGAGAGTTTGTTTCACAAGTGAACTGACGTCTGAATGTTTCCTCGTCCTGCTGTGACGTAAGTTGAATGAAATAAAGTGAAATTAAATTTTCTTAATATTATGGTTTTATTTTAATAAATCAAATCATCTCTCTATTGGAAACTTAAGTATTCAACAGTATAGAAACATTTAATAAATGGTTTAAAACACACTATCATGTAGTTAGAAGTTATTTGTGAAGCACCTTTCAACAACAAGGTCATTCAAAGTGCTTTATATAAAACATAAACAGAAAATAAGCTACATAGAATAAGACAGATTGAATACAGGGTTCCCACATCTTCTTAAACATCAAATTCAAGGACTTTTCAAGGACTTTCCAGGCCTAATTCCCTCAATTTCAAGGACCCGACACGGCATAGTTTGAGACGCGGATCAAGGTTAAATCCTGTTACAACACAGATTTATTATAATGAGAATTAGCAGGTTTAATAGAAGCTCAGCAAAATAATATTCTGTTCTTGCACTAAATATATAAATTCAAGCACTTTCAATGACCCGTGTCTGTTTATGTCTGCTCTCAAAAACTTTCAAGGCCTTGATTTTTTTTTTTTCCTCTCAAATTCACAAACTTTGAAGGATCTTTAGGACCAGTGGGAACCCAGTGAATAGCAGTGTGAGATACATACATACATAAAGTGTTTATTACAATATTTAACTATTATAACTTATATAATTGTCTCTATATTATTACATCTGTGTTTTACTTTACTGTCAGATTTTGTGACAATATTGTCAATTAATAAACACTTATATCTGCTAACAACTACTACAGTGTGTTATAAACCATTTATTAAGTGTTAATATTCTGTTTATTGATGCTAAACAGAAGGACTTAAAGGAAACTTTTACCAAAGTGTTTCAACTTTAATCTGAATAAATATCTCAAAGTACTTTGATCTCTGGATCCATTTAAGTGATTCTATCAATCACAAATGTTTGATGTTATTGTTTCTTTTTGATGAATGCTGACTGACTGTCGCCTGTCAACATCTGAACTGTGAAAAATATAATTTTCCTTTTCAACAACTGCTGAAATCAGCTTCATGCACTGCAACACTTACTGTGAACTCTGTCTGAGTAAAAAGAGACAATTTGATCTAATTTCTCATATAAATGTGTTGTTCTCTCCTTCTCACTTCTACTGTTTCAGTGCGTGTAGTTAATGTGTTTTTGGGAGGATTTTATTACAGACAGTGAGGAGACTGAGCAGAGGTGAAGTTGTGATCCACAGTCAGAGTCTCGACCTCTAAAACAACGGCGGTGCTGCAATTAATGCTTTAAAATATCCAAACTACAAAGTTTTAGTATCACAACCTGCAGAAGAAATAAATATATATATCTGGGAGTAAATGAGGGACAAACAGAATGAATAGTTGAGCTGCAGAGGAAAGACTTTAAATAAAGTAAAGTAAAACATGCAGGGACGGACGAGGCAGCAGCATGAAGATACATCAGTGGGAAACGTTTCATGAGAATCTAATGAGCAACAGTGATGAACATTTGTCAGCACACTGCAAACACACACGCACACGTGCACAGGCACACACACACACACACACACGCACACACAGGCATGAAGAGCAAATACTAATTATGGGCGACTAAATGGAGACGTTCCTATAATGACGGACGGTTGTGTTAGAAGCAGCAGACAGTGATGAGACGAGCTGGTAGTTGATGAGTCTATTTGTTATTCTTGATCTAAATGACGTCTCAACCTTTAATCACACTCGATGAACTTCTCATTTATCAATTTAACTCTTTCTAAACGACTCGACCGTGTCTCGTTAATATTCTTTTCTCGTTTTTTGGTGAGTCTGAGCTGTGAGGTTCTTGTGAGGTGTGATTTCAGGGTGAGTAACGGTCTACATCAGAGGTCTCCACAGGTCCTTTCTAATACTGATTCGATAATTGATTCGGGACCAGAGTCAGGCCGGCCGGGTCCAAATCTCATCCTGTTTAGTTGGTGTTGATTTGTCTGATCCCCGAGAGGATCCGAGCGGACTCTCATTATGAATGTAGACTGAGAGTAATCTGGTTTTTAAGGGGAGAGTTTGAGTTGCAGGAGAAATTAAATGTATTTCTGTTCTTTTCAACAGCGGCTGTGTTTGTTCTGTCAGCTGCGTTTTTGATTGGACCAGACCAGACCAGACCAGACCAGACCAGACCAGACCAGACCAGACCAGACCAGCTGGGACTCTCCTTGGGTCACTTTGAGACCGGCTCCCTTTATTGAAGATTGACTTTAATTCAGATAAGTTTCCTATGTGTTGGTTTAGGACCTGTGAAGACCTCCAGTCTACATCACAGGAATGCTATCTAAACATACAGACATTAGGGATACTAACAATCCTTTTCACTATTGATTGATCTACCAATTATTTTCTCCATAAACAGATTAATCATTTGGTCAACAGAATGTTGGCAAATAACATTCTTTAGTCCGACAGACTAAAACCCAAAAATATTCAGTTTAGTATCACAGAGGGATAAAAAACACAGAATAAATTCACTTTTAAGTGGAAATTTTTGCCATTTTTTCTAAAAAAAAGTCAACTAATTTATTAATCAATGAACTGTTTGAGCTTCCTCTCTAAAGATGTCATTTCACATACTTCAATTTTAAAAACATCTGCTACTTTTAAACACATATCAGAGGATGTTTCTTCTTCTTTGAAAATAAAAGATGTAAATCTCTAAATGAAAAACTATTCTTATCTTTACTTTCTACAGATGGAAAACAAATGAAATCCTGTTGAACCAAACTAAGTTAGTAAAGTTAGTAAAAGGATCTTTCTGCCTCTAAAGTTGTCCAATAAACAAACCAAAATGTTCTACTGGTTATCTACAGAACTACTGGTCGAGGTTAGTAGAAGAAGAAGAAGAAGAGACGAGTTCAGTGCTACAAGAACAAATGAGCAGTGACACAGCAACAAACTGATGATGATGATGATGATGTTTAGATGCTTCCTGGTGAACATCAGTATGAGAAGAGGAAAGATGAAGATGTTCACATGGAAGCTTCCTGCAGGGCTGCAGCTGATGATTATTTTCATTATAAATTAATCTGCCAATTATTTCCTGTATTAAATCAATTAGTTGTTTGTCAAGTCAGTTTTATTTATATGACAACAGAGCTGTTTTCACATAGAGCAGGTCTATACCGTACACTTTAAATTCTTCTTCTTCTTTGGTCTATAAAATGTCAAAAAATGGTGAAAAATGTTGATCAGTTACCCAAAAACTCAAGATGCAGCTTGAAATGTCTTTTTTTGTGCCGACAGTCCAGGAAATATTTATATTTAAGAAGCTTGAACCAGAGAATTTTGGCATTTTTTCTTAAAAAAAAACAATTAATCGATCATCAAAACAGTTGGCAATTAATTTTCTGTAGATGAACTAATCAATTAATCAGTTCTAGGGCTGCAACTAACAATTATTTTCATTATAGATTAATCTGCCAATTATATTCCTGCTTAATCATTTGATCTATAAAATATAAAAACATAAATACACCCAAAATATTGAATTTACTATAATGGAAGACCAACAAATGCACATTTGAGAGCCTTAAACCATCAAATATTTGGCATTTGTTGCATAAAATGTACTTAAACTATTACTAAATTATCAAAATACTTGTTAAAGTTGTGAATCTAAATCAGTGCAGCTCTAAACGTGTCTCCCTGCGTCACTCTGCTGTCCCAGAATAAAAACGGATCTGTCGTAATGATACCCCAGTTTGTGTTTCAACTCCGTCCACTCATTTGTTCTTGTAGCTTCGCCAGAGTGTCGGCCATTTTGGCTCCGCGGCATCCTACCTCATGTCTCCCAGTCTCCTGCTGATGGCCGTGCCCACTGTGGTGAGAGCTGCACTGGTCTTCTGTCCCGCCTGGGAAAGAGTCTCCTGAGTCTTTTTGTATCTGGATGGAGGGATGGAGGGATGGAGGGATGAAGGAAAGGTGGGAGGAAGGACAATGGAAAGAGAACAATGGAAGAAAAGAGGACAGATGGTAGGAGTGGAATAAAAGGGGGAAAGAAAAAAAGGAAAAGGACGGATGGACAGCAAGCAGAAAGACAGAAAATAGTGCAGAGAGAAAAGCAGATGGATGGGAGGAGGAAGAGGAAGGAGGGTAAAAAAAAAAAGAAAAGTAAATTAGACCATTTGACCACAGCAAACACAAAGACCAAAAACAAACAGTGATTTCAGTTACGGCTCAACTTTGACACAGAAATAACATTCAGACGTTACAGGAATCTAAACCACAAACACCAAGAGGCTGCAGTTATTTAAAGAAAGAACAGCCAGCAACCTCCTGTTTCCCTTCTTCTTCTCTTCTTTTTTTAAAAAAAATGTACCAACATTTGTGTGATGCCCAACCTGAATATGACAGCTTACATTCATTTACAGAGATTCCTTTTTTTGTTTGTTTGTTTTTTTCCAGCATCTACTGCGTCTGAGGAGAATTAGCTCCTATTAGCAGAAACCCATCATCATCAGTAGTGATTCAGCATGTCGAGAGGATGAGACGGTGTGACTGACGCTTGTTTGTTTCAGTGAACAACGGAAGAAGCTTCATGATGCTGAAAATCAATAGCAGACATGAACCGCATCCATTAGGCTGCGGAAATATGTCCAGATCCACAATATGAATGTTTTTAATGCACATTAGGAGAAGGAAACAATCACTATGATCTGTATTAGGGACGTCAACGCTCTAGGTTAATCTGCAGACTAGGGTTGGGCTCTGAACTCGTTACTTCAGGTTCGTCGGGTACCTTGGAGGACTGAGAGCAACTGCAGCCCTGAAATAAGTTTTAAAAGCACGATTTATTTCTTTTTTTTTGATGAATTATGATATTAAACAACCTGTTTTTTGTCTTTAACTGTCGCTGTCTCACTTTTGTCAATTCTCACTTTTTGCTGTTGCTACGACAACATGACAGAGGCAAGAAAGACACCGTTAAGAGTTCAATGTGCCTCAAACTAAAGCTGCATCTAACAATTATTTTCATTACTGATCAATCTGTTGATTATTTTCTCGATTAATTGATTAATGTTTGGTTTATAAAACGTCCAAAAATGGTGAAAAATGACAAATAAGTGTGTGACATTCTCAAATATCTTTTGTCCCGACCAACAGCTAGCAAAGATATGTTGTTTTCTATCACTGAAGAATAAACAAACCAGGAAATGTTCACATCTTAGAAGCTTTTTCCTAAAAAAAACAATGACTCAAAGTGATTATTCAATCATCAATTGTCAACCCATTAATTGATTAATCGTTGCAGCTCTGCTTTCAAATAAAGACGGATGTATAAAATGTCATTAAAGCACATCTAAAAGTTTCAAATGGCAACACATGAAAGCAGAGAGAAAAGGCTGCCGTCAGAGAGCAGACAGAGACGTGACGAACTGCACAGATCAGGATAACGGCGACACTTCTGGACAGAGACTCTCCTCAAAGGTGTAGCGAGGAGCGAGGGCGGGAAATTAACTGTTTAAAACGTGAAACATCTACCAGCCTACTGACAGATAAATGTTCAAATTCACCAGCCGCTCAGTTACTTTCATATTTAACCATCGGTCGGCCGGCGGCTGGTGTTAATGTCCCACCCTGGGTGTAGCACTCGCGTTTTAAAAGGGAAGGAAGTCGTGTTGTTAGGATGAGAAGAAAGAGAAGTTCAAACCTCCGTACATCTAACCAATCACAGTGCAAGTTGTTAGTTTTGGAAAGATGCAAAAAAAAAAACCACAGTTTCGATGTCAGTTTCGATGTTGTTATTTTCTGCTAAAGCTAAAAAGAAATGGCTCCAGACAACCTTCACGGAAACACACACACACACACACACACACACACACACACACACACACACACACACACACACACACACACACACACTCAGATCAACTTCTAATAAACTGATATTGTTATGAAACACAATGCTGCAATGTTCTAACAGACAGGAAACATTTATTTTCAGGGTGAAGAGAAGGACGAAGGCTATTTTAACAAGAACAAGTGGATGAAATCATCCATCTTAAAGTAGAACAACTAAGTAGATTTTGTCATAATGTTCGACTGAAGCTGCTAGAAACAGAGAATCAACTTGAAAGAGAGAATCTCAGTTTCTCTCAGCGGTAGTTTGACTAATGAGTGTTTTATGTAGCAGTCTGGGTGTGGTGGACCGCAGTTTGCTCAGCTGGGGGACCAGAAAGCTTCCAGTGAGCTGTTGCAAAATACTTGTTAAGATAAAATCTAGAAACTCACCTCAAATTTAGACTTCTTCATGTATTAATGATTACTGATCAGTTTAAAAAGGAAGAGAAAACAAAGGCGTCATTTAGCTAAACGGAGCATGAGACGTTCCTCAGGTTAGAATCAAGATCTTTTATCTCTTTTTTTTGGTTTTCAACTGCCAACAAA
The DNA here is from genome assembly GCF_914725855.1 of Thunnus albacares. Lineage (NCBI taxonomy): Eukaryota > Metazoa > Chordata > Actinopteri > Scombriformes > Scombridae > Thunnus > Thunnus albacares. Next base: position 32,026,752 of record NC_058110.1, on the reverse strand, counting down.
CATCGATTCAAACTGAAACTGAGTATCTCAGTGATGTTGAACCGCTACGGGCCGTCTTTGGTTTTAGTACATTCCTGTTGTCTGCACTCTGAAGAGCTTCTGTTTACTCTCGTCTGGATATTTCTGCTTCCGAGTGTTTCACACCAACAACTAAAAAAGGATTTTTAGGCCCTAAAGCTGGTTCCAGTCCGCCAAAACAAACCAGGTTGAGATTACCGCAAATAACATATTAAGAGTAATTTTACCACCAGCTGAAAAAAAAAAAACAATCTGCAGTGGTTGAAGATGTCACCTTGATGCAATGATGCACTCAAGTGTGTCTAAAATCACTTCCTGTTTACTATGTAGTAGATTTACTGTCCGTCCATTTTATTTTTTGTCGTCGCCTGGGAAACCACTGGTCGCGTGGCTCCGTTAAGGAGTATGTTTGCGTAGCGAGCGGGAAAGAGCGAGGGACAGAGAGATGACGGTGGATGCAAGCGGAGCAGAGGAAAAGGTTAGTAGTAAGTTATCAGTCTGGCAGTAAATATACAGTACAGACTACAGTGTGTCAGTTAATAAATGCTAGAAAGTCACGTCTGTTGTTTCCCCAAATGCTGGAAAAGTAAAGGGGGTTAGCTCCAAAGTTAGCAACAATGGGTTAGCATAACCTGAAGATGCTAAACAGAGAAATACAGAACATAGAAATGTGTGGCTGCTGAGTTTACTGTGCACTCTGTCCTGTTACATGCTAACTGTCTCCCAGCTCCACCTTCATTCTTAATGCTAAGACACCAGAGCGGTATCGACCTTCTCAACACACTCTAGCATATTTCATATTTTATCCTTTTAGGAAAGTAGATAGAAGGAAAGTTAGCCCGTCAACAGGAAACCACTCGAGCAACCGGATGAAACAAGTCGAGCTGTGTGGTCAAACTACACCTGCTAATATGTGCAAAAATACACACAAAAATGCACAAACATACTCACTCAAAATACATCCAAAAGCAACCGACAGCCAAAAATAAACACACTCACTGGCTTATTATATGCACATACAAAAAAACACACACACATATCTTAGGTAAATGCCAACATCCTGATCAGCTGAGCCACTCAAACACACAGCGAGCAGATGGTTCACAAAAGCTGAGCAAATACAATTTTGGATATAAGCCGGTGTGGCGAGAACCAGCACACGCACACACGACTGTGTCCGTCAAAATGGCCGACCTTCCCCACTTCTGAAGTTAATAACCGTTTCATCAGAAATCTGAACCATCTGGTGGATCCAGACGGTAGAAAAAAATTTGCTATTGTTATTTATAGATGAACACGTGCTAACGGCTAACCCTTGACAGAAATGTTCTTTAATATGTTAGTAGTGAAATATTACTAAATTCAGCCGCTAACAGACCCAACAAACAAACATCTCTACTGCGACACCCTCATCACCACAGCAACAAATAAAAAAAAACAACAAAAAGGAAAAAGCTCGAACAGTCAAAGCTCCCCAAACCAAACTTTAAAAAAAAAAAAAAAAAACTTAGCTCATCTACAAAAAAAAACAAAACAAAACAAGAACACAAAAGAGAAAGGGGTCAACTCACGCTTCAGAGTGGGTAATGTCATCCAAAGTGGCTGAGGCAGACAGATATCTGAAGACACAACAGCAGGATAATGATAACAGGGAAGAGACACACACACTCACAATACAGTACAGTAGAACACAGTAGAGACTTCAATAGAGTCATTTTACAACTTCCATAACAACTCCTAACCTTCATTTAAGCTGATGTAGTTGTAAAAGGTTCACAGGTGAAATGACAGCGTTAAAAACACAATATAATGTAAAATCATAGCAGTGATGCCATTAAAGATAATTCAATACCTATTAAATCCTACAAATAATCGTTTCCTTTCAGGAGCCGAACAAAACAGTCAAGCATAAATCTGCTCCTCATCGTTTAAATGGGAAGAACAAAATTAATATAAACTTTAAGAGGACAGTTACAGAATATTAATGTGAGATTAGATTTTGTTCTGCAGAATATTAAATATATGACTCACAAAAAATGAAGTCAATGTGGTGGGAAACTGTTTAATGCTCCTCTAGAATAAAATAAAAATGAAAAACAACATGTTTCTCCAAAACATGTGAGAATCTACCAGTTTATGAATAGATGTTCAAGTTTATGCTGATATTTTATAAACAAATATTGCATTGAAATGGAAAAAGAGTAGAGCCAGCGATCCATATTCCTCAACCACTTGTGTATCTACTAGTGATGTGCAGAGAGCCAGCCAGTATTTGTATTTGTTGAGGCAGCAAAATTATTTGTATTTGTATTCGAATAAAAGTGGAAAGAGGCTTAAAAATCCTGTTTTTGTTTTTATTACGCTTTTAATTTTAGAAAATTAAAGTGTTACAATAAGTGTTCATGAATAAACTACCTTATGAAGGAGGTTTTGAACTGGAGTCTCCCAGATCATAGATGACTGTGCTGACAACTGAGCTAAAACTTTATTCATCACCTCATTGCAGGCAGACCTCTAACTAACAAATATTTTTAAAAATATTTGTATGAAACAAATATTCGTTTAAAAAAAAAAAAAAAAAAAAACGCATTATTTTTGCTTTGTCGAATAATGTATTTGTATTCGGGCACACCCCTACTATCTACTTGTATCAACTGTAGACTCTTAATAACATCATGAATCAGTAAACTTTAAGACTTAAACCTGCATTAACTGATTATTTTTGTCCGTTTGGGGGGCAGTGAACACAACACTGACACATCATCAGCTTTTAAGCTGATATGTTGAACTTGATAGCGACGTTATCATTCATCTGGAGTCGTGTTTCTGTCCATCTGGTGGATATAAATCCAATATTCACTCTCTTTTATCTCTGTTTTTGCTCTCTGTCAACTCCTGAGGGAAATATCTGGCTCTTTAGCTGCTAAATGCTCCACTATGTTCACCAGCTAAGTCTACAGCTAACTGTGTCTGTTTGCCGTTTGGTGCTGAGCAGGTAGTGTACAGTGGCTTTTTTAGGGCTTTTTCTCTGTAAAACAGCTGCCTGCTGCGGCCGAAAACGACACTATGAGAGCGCTGAGAGTCACTGATATTTGTACACACTGTCATTTATTGTGTTATTATGAAAAATATCAATTTTAACCGCTTTGAGTCTTTTTATTTTAGCTCTTAAATTCATAATTTAATAATGTCTGGCAGTATAATACGTTATTGAGCTAGATGTTAGTGGGTGTTAGTGGCGTTTTTTGTTTAAATAACCATCTTTAAGACATATAAACAAGATAGCAAGGACAGGTATGATTTTTACAGAGTATCATAAATATAAAGCTATGAGTGATGTGGCTACTTTGCTTATAAGTCTCAAGTGTTTTGGGAGAGCAACTCTACTTTTCCTGACTGACCTGATTTAGAAAGAAACTGCCCATCACAACATGAGTATCAGTGTCTGCTGATAACAGACATTGATTTCCTTGCAGCTCCTACAGCAAGTATTACAAGTAACTGTTCGGCCAATTTGTGTGTCTACATCAGTGTGATAAAGAGCAGACAAGTCAATCCAGTTCAATTGTACAGGAAGTTGGGAGGGCAAAGGGACTGTTAGTGGAAATGCTGAAGCTTGAAGCAAAGAGTGGACGGGGGAGGAAACCAGTCCGATAACTTAACTCTCAAACACAAAACAGGTTAATAAATCAAAACACCAGATAGCACAGCCTATTCAGGATTAGCAACAAAGCAAGCTTACACACACTTTCAAACAAACACACACACACACACACACAGTCCTGCCTGTATGGCATCTAGGAAAAAAAAAAAAAAAAAGAGAGGAAGTGTGTTTGTGCTGAGGAAGCACAACCAACACAACACAAGAATGACGGGAGGTCTGACTTAACAGCCATCTGGTGGAGGCTTTCATCCACCGGAGAGAGTGTGTGTTTGAATACTGGAGATCATAAGACTCCACGCACGAACACTATGAATGTAGTGTAAACAGCTTCAAGTCCCCCTCCAGTCAAAAAATGTGTTGGTTGGTTTTTTTTGCAGCATAGGTTGCAAAAAAACCCCAAAAAACCAACACACCGCTCCTTTATTTCCATGTCTTCTACATGGATCATCAACGGGTGAGGATGCTGGTTTTATGCTAGCTTCATGTAGCTTTAGCCTCAGTCTTTTAGCCTGATATCATGTATGTAGCCTTCAGTTTCAGCCAAGCAGCAAACTCTGGGGCTGTAAAATTAAGCCAATGCGGAAGTGCCAAAAACTGCAGTTCCTTGAATGGCCACTTGAGGCTCCAAAAGCGAGTCAATCCCCATAGACCTCCATGTTAAAATGCCCAACTTTACAGCAGAAATAAACATGTTTACAGCCTGGTCTCTGTAGCTAATTTCCCCTTTCATGACAACTGTACGGGGGGTGAATTTTTGTATAACTCACCCGTTTAAATGTTATTAAGTTGTAAAGTTATGCATAATGAAGGACATGGCTGCTTCGAGTGACAGGTGGCTTGTTTCAGCCAGTCCACCCGCCTCTTTGCCCATTTTTGATTGGCTGGGAGTTAGGCAGAGTCACGCACCGCCAAGATGGCGACGGCCGGAGCAGCTCAATTTGAGCTTCAAAACCGCTCTTCAGAAACCAACGGGTGACGTCACGGTAACTACGTCCATATTTTTATACAGTCTATGGTTTCAGCTTTAGCTTTATAGAGTTTTTAACCAACACATGGAGCTAATGCTAATTAGCTGACTAGCTATGATAGAAATCTCAGAATTGAGATGTTTTGCTTTTGTCTGTCTGCAATCAAAGATGACTAAGAATTTCAGGTGTTAAATCTGCCAATGTGAACTTACAAAAACCATGTAGATAGAATAGAAAAGCCAGACTCATAAATGATCTCATAGCACTTAAGATGCCAAAAAAATAAAATAAAAGATGACCTTGCAGATAGCAGGTGTAGATTATTTCTCCAGATTTGATACAACTTATGTAAGTTTCCCTGTGCTACAGTAAGTGGAGACGGCTCTCCTTGTGTACCGCTCTGCTCCAGACAAGGCTGTTCTCTATATCCTGACTAACATCAGCACAATGCTGCTTACTGTACAGCACAGTGACTTCATACATAGCAAACCCTGTCACACACTACACCCTGTCTGTCCACTTTATTTGTTTCCCAGCAGGAGAGAAAACACACACATATATTTGAACAGAAACAGGGTTTTCTGTCTCTTTAACATTTAAATATGTGTGTAGAAACATTTTTTTTGTGTCTCTACCTTCTTCGTTAAGTATTTATTTTTGAGAAAGAAGAAGCAAAGAACCAGCTGACCCGACAAAAAAGAAGAGAGCAAGATTAGCTGCGAGTATTGTTAGTAAGAGAAGAGATTTCATTTCTGAATTTTGGTTAATTTAATGACATGCTGTCGCTAACGGTGTTTGATTTTTCTGTCATGCTAATAAAGTACATAAACCGAAGTGAAAATTGGGTTCATCTGCTGACTGATTCTCTCCACCCACTCCAGTTTTCATGGCAACCCTCTGAGAGTCTTTGTGCCTCCAACATATTCATAATTCATAACCCATTTATTTCTTTGTTTAGTTCGGTCCATCTCTCCCCCCCCCTCTCTCTCGCTCTCTCTCTCTCTCTGGACATCACGTGTCATGTGACTTAGCAAAACACCGTCTCTTTCCCCTTCCTCCCTCCCTCCCTCCCTCCCTCCCTCCATCTCTCTCTCACATTCCTTTCCTTTCCTCCCACTCGTTCCTGCAGCAGCAAGTCTGAGTCGCTCGTCTGGTCGCCAGGCACGGCCAGGGCGCATGCCTGTGTGTGTGTGTGTGTGCACGTGGGTAAGAGATAGAAAAATGCTTTTCCTGTACTGTGCTGTGCTTAGGATTGTGTGTGTGTGTGTGTGTGTGTGTGGGGAGGGGTTGGAGGGGGAATGAACCAAGACGAATATGCCAACTGTTCCTGCATTTCTAAGCGAATATGTGTTTGTTATAATCCACATTTATTCCGGCTATGATGTGGGTTGAACGCATAACTAGAAACCGAGACTGATATCGTGAGAAATGTGTGAACTGACATGAGTGCGTATTTTTGTGTGAGGAAGTGAAACAAACCTACCGAGACTAGACTGCACCTGCCACTTGTGTGTATGTGTGTGTGAGTGTGAGTGTGAGTGTGTGGGTGTGTGTGTGTGTGTGTGTTTGGGTGTGTAAAAGTCAAGAGACGGTGTCAGTCGGCGGTGTCACCCTGTCAGGTTAGACTAACTAGCTGAGTGAGCTTGCCAATCCAGTTCATTTCAGAAGCGGCCAAACGGAAAATTCCATTAGCTTCAGACCTCACAGCAACAGCAGCCTGGTGGAAACGGGCAGAAAACTCGCCAATTTAATGTTTTTCTTGACACCTACAGAGAATCCCCCCCCCCCCCCCCCCCCCCTTAGATTCTTTCAGCAGCCACACAGAACCATCTTGAACATTTCTATCTCAAATCAACTCCTGCGAAAACTTTACCAACTCAGAAAAACTTCACTAAGACGTCAGAGTTCCCCCCCTTCTGTTAATTGCCGTCTCTGGTTGTGAAGCTAATTTGTTCTGTTGACTTTGGGGGGACAGTTGTAACTGACTCATGTGTGACCTGCAGGTGCGTTATCTCACTGAAAGTCGACCAATATGAACAAAAACAGTCGGCGATACATTTTCTGTCAATCTACCAATCGATTAATCGTTGCAGCTCCGTTTCCCCCCCACAGTATTTTGTAAAATACCCGCGGATACGAGCGTCAGTCGAAGCTTTGGGAAAGGAGTTCAATTTTCTTTATCTTCATCACGAACTAAATACCGAACCTGCAAAATATCACTGGAAAAAAAAAAAGACACAAAAACAATTAGCAATGAGTGCAAGTCACCGCTTCCTTTACTAGTCAGATCTGGCATCTCCTTCAACTCCGGTTATTATGTCATTACATAGTTTCTATTTTTCCCCCCATCGTGTGCCACAATTGATTTCATTTTGCCTCAGGCTGAAATCATTGTGTGTGTGTGGGAAACCATTACCGGCGTGTGTGTGGCCTAATGGACTCTGATTTTCGACATATAAATGGTTTAGTGCCATCTATGTAAAGACGTACCAGAGTGCAACAGTCTCTTGATAAAAAAGGTGTTGACCTGCTAAAAGCTACCAGACAAACTAAGACTCATGGCTGTTTTATCATATAATCATACAATAAAACAAAAGCCTTGAGTATTAATTCTAAACCTTTCCTTTGCATGAAACTCAACTCCTACCCTCATCTCAGAGCTAAGAAAACATCCTTGTGATGATCTGTTTTTGTGAAGCAAAGACAACAACAACAACAACAACAGTGTCTGTTTTCAGCGTGTCCATTGTTAATAATAAAAGCAGGGAGGAAGCGTCTGAATAAGCTAAAAATATGAAAGAATGTTGATTCGGAAAGGAAGCGGAGAAGAGGACATGTGTCATCATTTCTGGATGGAAGAAGAGAAGACGTCTGACCCCTGGGAGAGGAAGTAAAAAAACCAAGAAAGACGATACTGAAAGGAGAGAGAGAGAGCCACGACGACTGAGGAGAGAAATACAGAAACTTACAGATAAAAGGATATAAATAGAGAATGATATATGTGTATTTTATAAAAGAAAAGTGACAGACAGGTAGTTCTACTTCTGTCAACTTCCATTAAAGAAACGCTGCCACGTCTCCAACCTGCTGTCTCGACCTAAAGCACCGCCTCTTTATCAAACACTGAAAAAGGTGAGCGGGAGGCCACAGAGGACAAGCACAGATTCGGGTGAAATAGTTATGCAACTCAGACTGCAGTGGTTAGGACACAGACACACGCCAAATCCCACTTCAGTGCTACAAGTCTAGCCACATATGCAACAGGATCCTGACGGCAGCAGGATCCAGAAGCTACAGTAGAGAAAAGCTCCTCAACAAGGTCAAAACACTTTCAAACATAATAGCAAATCCATCAGATATCAAAATTGACTGTATACGTTATCACAGTTAAAGGAAATACTAGGGATGCACGATATTATCGGCATGTCATCGGTATCGGCCGATACAAGCTCTAAAATGAAATATCGGCATCGGCCCGAAATTAACATTTTCTCCCTGATGGTCCCGGTGCTTCACTCAGCTGCCCGTCAGACCAGCTGCTTCTTCTAGCAGAGGCTAGCTGGTTGTGCTTCCCTCCGGTCATGCTGCGGCTAACGCTCTGCTAGCCTCTCAGCTAACGTTAGCACTGAGCCCCGGTTTGTTATTCAGGTTAAAGTGGGAAGAAGCAGCTGATCTGACAGGCAGCTGAGTGACTGAAGTGCAGCCTGGGGAGGAAGCTCCGGGACCGTCAGGGTAAAATAGTCCACGGAGGAGCTGCCATGTTCGGCTGCACAGATAGGAAACACTTCGGCTGACTGGATGTACCACTCTGTTTGGTTTATAACGGCGGTTGGCAACCAGCGTATTAGGTGCATTACCTCCACCTTCTGCTCCAGAGTGTGGCCCAGAGATTAAATCCTACACATTAATCCTGTCTGTCTAATAAACTCAAAGAAAACTCTACTGCTCCACCAACTTGGCAGGTTCATTAAAGTTTTAATGCTGAACTCCTGAACTCCAGTCTTCCTAAGTTCTTCCTTCATATATTGTCTTTCTTGATCATACTTAGTACAATCTATGCTTGCATGCATAATAGTCTCAGCCAGCTGGAAAAAAAAAAGTGCATATATCGGCATCAGCAATCAGCCACAATGAGTTGGAAATATCGGCAAAAAATCCAATATCGTGCATCCCTAGAAAATACTGCTGGTTTTGGTCTCCTTCCAGTTTTCTCACTCTCTTGTGAGAGTTGTGTCGCTTTATCACATCTGGAACAGAAATCTATTAATCTTCAACCAACTCAACTGTGTTCTGCAGATTAATATAAACTTATTTGAGCACCATCATCATGTAACGAGTGTCTCTCCTTCATCATGAGCAAAACGGATAAACAGACTCCTACCAGACACGAAGTTAAACACCAACTGTTGAAATGTGAAGTGTTTCTCAAACATGGTTAGAAGGTGAGAGAGAGGGGAGGGAGGACAGAGGATGGACAGAGAGTGTTTGAGTGAGTAAAAGTGAGGGAGCGTGAGAGAGCAAACACTGCAGAAGCCCAGACATCACTGGCGAGCGAGCGAGCGAGCAGCAAACAGTGCGTGGACTCACAGATCCGAACTGGTAACTCTTTCACTCCACTCGCCCAGTTTCTCAGTGGTTCTCACATAGCTAGAAACAGGAGACATGAGGGTGTTACGCTGTAGAGGTTCAGCAAAAGGACTCACTCAAAAAGCAGGCTGGCTCAAAGAGGAGGCCGAGGATCAGATTAAATGGTCTTGATAATGTAAAAAGAACTTTATGATTGTCTTTTCTCCTGCTCTCGTTAGTAAGGGTCGAAACGCAGGCTGCTGTTGGGAGATTCATGGAAACATTCACCAAAGTCACACTGTGAGGAAAATCTGATTAGTTAGAACCTTATTCACCAAGAAATTAGTACAAATCACAGTTCTGTGCAAGTGAGCAGCTCGGTTAATCAATAAATAATCGCTAATTCAGTGTTTCACATTTAAGGATGACTCAGCGAAATGGAACAAACTAAAATCTGATCCGACGCTCAAATTGACGCTTTAATTCTCTCCTTTTGTTTGTCTGACTTACTGGAACAATACATCACGAAAAAGGTACATAACAGTTTCATGATGATAGAAAGGTAATTAAAGTAGCTTTTACATGCTAATTAATGTATTTAGATGCGTCAGTTGATGTCTAACAAAGTAAAGTGTTGATATCAGATTCTAACTATTTAGTTTTATCACTTTTAAGATGCAATTTACAAAATTTTATACATTCTGTTTGTGTAAATACTGCAATATTTGCAACTGGGATATGAAAGTGTATATTAATCCTTTATTAACTTATGAAAACATTTTATGTATTTTTACCTTAAACAACACTTGTTGGACACATTAGTATGTCTCATTTAACACGTCTGATATAAACAGTATATTTTAGGTGACAAAGTGGACAGTTTATATCTCTTCATATCATCTATGAGTGATAGATTTAAGAAATCTGATCATTTATTAATTAATTTTCCTTAAATGAATGAGATTGTTTAGTCAGAGCCGACATAATTCAAGAGTCAAACCTATTAAGTCCAAACAAACCAATGAGATCAGACTTTATATTGAATAAAATACGTATAAAGATTATCGAATCCTTAGAAAACCCACTAAATAGTTTTAATAACCACTGAATGAAATGTAAAAAATGTAGAACTACGTACTTGTTCCCCAAACAAGACAACTGAAAATGTCAAGACAGATAAATATAAATTCCTGTGGACAGAAACAAGCCGTCATCTTCATAAATAAGGTGGAGTGCAATTAAGTTTGTTGTGTGCTCATCAAGATTCTTCAAAAACAACCTCCAACTGAGGTTATTAACTATGGCTGCTCAATCAATTTTAGATATTATAATTAACTGCCAAATCTGATGATGTTAAAGCATAAAAGTTCATTTCAAAAAGAACATTAATTCACAAACTGTGACCAGCTTGATTATGATCTCTTAAATATACTATAATAAAACTTTATTATACGTGACGACACTGCACCTTCACCTCCGCTAAAGTCAAGGGGGGCCCGTCTCTGATCTGCTGAGAACATTTTCAAATCATCTCAGATAATGTAAAACCTCTGTAGAAAATAATCTAAAGACTTCAGGAGCCTGGATGCGTCACCACAGGATGAGTCATTATTTGACTGGTTCTTTTAGATAACGCTCTTACTGTCTGCAGGCGGTGCTGATTCAACGGACATCCTAACGGACTGTGGTCAAAGTCATTTGTGGTAAAAAAAAAAAAATTTGTCGTAAAAAAAAAAAAAAATGTTTATAAAAATGTCTGTGATGTATTTTAGAGGGTTGTGATTTCTACAAATCATATTCAGCTGCTTCCCAAAACTGAACTGGAAAGACTGAAAATCTTTGTTTCTTCTACAGGATGATTCTCTTTTCGGGTGTTTTTGAATTGGACTCATTTTTTCTTGGTGTGATTCATTTGGGAGTTACATTTTCCCCCCCATAACCTAAAGTGATATATACTACTGTCCTGGATCGTAAAATTAAGGCAACTTCACTGAAGAACCAAAATCTAGTGATCTAGCCAGAAGTTGCATGCGATCATTTAGAGATAAATTGAATATTTTAACTTTTTAGACAAGAAAAATGAGGGCTTATTTAAAGAACTGATATCCAAAACAGTAGTTCAAGTGGATTTCTGTCTCATTTGTCTCAAAAATGTGTTAATAAATGATCCAGTCTGATTGATACATACGCGTTGGAGGTCTGTACGTCTTGCCAGCTCTTGGTGATGTTCTGCCTGAGTTCGTTGAGCGGGCTGAGGCCAAGCTTCCTCTTCAGCTCTGCGGCGTGTCTCTCTTTGGCTGACAGAACCTGACGAAGAGTGTTGATCTCCTCCTCCACCTGAAACACAACAGACCCACAACACACAAAAAGAGTCAGTCTAAGGTTCATTCCTGCTTCAGCCCTTTTCTTTTTCTAGATTCCTGGAAGTGTAATGATTTTAGCGTTACTTCTTCCTTAGCGCTTAGCGATTAGCTCCTTAATGACACAAGGTGATTTTCGGACATCCGGGCCTCACCTTTGTGAGCTCAATGCGGAGCTCTTCAGCCTCTTCCTCCGTCAGGCCCGGTGGAAGAGGGTTGGCTGAGTTCCCCACCGCTCCCTCCACCGGCACGTCAGCCAGGCTGTCTGAATGATCCACACCAAGACCCTTGTTGGGAGAGTTCAGGTTGATATCTGGAAGGAAGTGCAGGAGAGAAACAGAAAGAGAAAGTGGGGAAGGGAAAGAAGACAATGAGAAGAACAGAGGATGTAAATGAAATGGAGACAGAGTCGACAGATACAAAATGTACACTTAGCGGAGTTGTAGTTACTCAGATGATCCCTCTCAGTATCTATTTCACACACATACACACACACACACACTTAAACCGAGGCAAGGAAGAAGCTATTGTTGCCAGCAGGAGATATCCGACGGGAAGAGAAAGTGGCCATTAGCGGAGACAGGAGTCCAACCGCGCTCTGGGAGAGTAACCTAAGATCCCTCTGTCTGAGATAAACAACATCTTTCACCTTCTGAAATACAGTAACACCACCACAAACATAAACAACACAAACAAAAGCAGGAAGAAACGATTCAAAAACACTTCCAGATCCGAAGATTTATTCTACTGCTTGTGCAAACGTTACTTTATTCAGGAGGCTGTTTACAGCAACGCTGAAATATGTACTGTCAGCATTTCATCTTGCGTCATTCACCTGAGGGTACCATCATCATTTTGGCAGCTACAGAAGCTTGGCACAGCCGGAGCTGGCATGAAGGACAACAGGAGACAACAAGGGGGGAAAAAAAAAGAAAAGACAAACATGAGTCAACCGCCTGAAACACGGGGGGTAAAAATAGACTTCATGCAGTTATAGCCCGACATCCGAACATTATTTACACAGTAGGGGAACCTATTATCAAAGCTAACCTCATACTTCAAGTTGCTTACAAAACACACCCACTTCCATGCCAGAGAACAGCCGATGTATTTGAGCGTGGGACTGGGTTATCTGAGTTCACTTTTTAAGCATCTTGTACTGAAATCTTCACGCGTTTAAGCATGAAAAGAAGTTCTGATTGCCACACCGTGTTCGCCATTATTCCCACGGTATCCATGTCTAGATGATTGATGCGCACACAACAAAACACAGCAGACAACATTCATGTATTTACAACTAAATAGGACACATAATGGTGTTGGTGAGGCTGTGTGTGTCTCAGCAATGACATCCGCATACGAGCCGGGGAGGAAAAACGACACCAGCTCCACCCTCAAGGTATATTGATTCAAGTCAAGAATGATTCAGACCGGCCCGCAAAGATAACAACAGCGAGGCTGTAAACAGACAACAGTATGAGAGCAGAAAAGCCGACAGCTACAAATAGATTGTTTCTTCCTGGAGTTGAGACTTAAAAAAAAGGAAAAGACCAAATCTCAGATACTTTCTACTGTTGTCAATCTTCCTTCCAGTCCGTTCAAGATGCTTCTACTCAAAGGATAGTTGCAGATAAAGGTCAAATAATTTGCTGCATGTCACTCAAGCTGTCCGACAAGTCGGTAAACACTGTGAAATCACAGCCACACCCCGAACTTTAAAACCCAACCCTGCTGCTGTATTGCATTCTGGTTTATTTACAGCTGATACTGATGTAGAAATCGGTCTCTGTGGCTCTTCTACAATGGGGGGTTTCCCTGTATGATAGCTGGACACCTGCATAAAAATTAACAAAAACAAAAAGAAGAAATCCCCGCTTCCTCTTCTTCTGACACACACCAAAACCTGACCCTTACTGTTGGGAGTTTTGGATTAATGAAGATGTTTTTTAAGCTGATTATTCACAGGGAAAAACTAAATAATTTATCACTACAGCAAAAAAAAAGCAAAGTCATATCACAGATGACTGCATCAGTAAGTCCCCAACTCACCCCTGAATCCTATTCTCAGGTTTCACAGCATCATTAAAAAAAAAAAAAAAAACATTAATAGCAGAATCTTAATTGGACAGACATGCCCTACTTTACACCGGTTTGTCATATTTGAAGTCAGACAAATGTAGGAAACTTAAATCACTTCCTGACAGCGATCGTCCCGAGGCAGAGGAAGCGTGATACGCCACGACATGTCTATCATGTTGGCTCGCTATAATGAACTACATGATACAGTGCCGAGAGTCTCGTTAGGACATCCCCGAAGGGAATTTGCAGTCATAATGGCCGGGAGACGTATAATGAGGAATAAATATTGTGATATGAGACTTGACATTTCCTCTAGTTGTTATTATCAAAATATTGCGACATAGCTTTAACGCTGCTTTTCATGCTATTAGTTAAATTAATACATTTCCAGATGATTGTTTCATCTCAGCAACTGTATATATAGATGACCCATATGTTAGGTCACATACCCTAATTTTAGCCTTAATTAACTGCTTCATGACAGTATTGGATACACTGAATTTTTGGACCAATGTGATGACATCATATCCTTAACTAATTTGGATATTTTATTCTTCTAAAAACAGCCATTTCAATGTGATATTTTATCTATTACCATCACAATATAAAATAACATATATGTTGCTCTATTTCTCTCAGTCTGTTATGTTTCTGCCTTCAGTACAAAGTATCAGAACAAACAAGAAAGCCAATTTGAAAGAAAACAGAAAGCATGGTCAGCTATGGTTAAACAATGATAAAGCAGAAGTATTAAGTATATGTTTGAAGTTTCTTCCATCTTAAACCAACTAGATTTGTCTTGTTAAAAGAGAGTTTTCTGCTCAGCTGAAGATGGAAGTGAAGATCTGTCAATACAGATCAATAGAGGCATTGATGAAACAGCAGCTAGCATGCTAGCAACAAGGCTGTCATGACTGCTCGGTTAGTCAGCAAATCTGGCTGTTGTTAATGAATAATGTGGGATAAAGATTGACTGCAACAACATGTATGTATTCACTTTATACTTCCACTCCACTACATTTCAGAGGGAAATATTGTACTTTCTACTCTGCTACATTTATTTGACAGCTTAAGTTACTTTTCAGATGAAGATTTTGGAAGACAATGGATAATATAACAAGCTTTTAAAATACAACACATTGTTAAAGATGAAACCAGTGGTTTCCAACCTGTTTGGGCTTTTGACGTCTTACAAAAAGCAGTGTGTAGTCGGGGTCACATTTCACATGTCTATGAGTTGTTAACAGCTCCACCAAATAGTGATTTTTCCCTCTAAACTTCTCACATGCTTTCATTTCAATAAATGTTCAAATGATCCAATATTTCAGCAAAAAAACACTGATTAGAGAAAAAGTCCAAAAATGGAAAACAGATTTGAGCATCACTTTTTTAGTTTTTTCTTCTTTCCTTTCCCATCAATTATCTCACGACCCCTCAGATGTATCTGCTGACCCTTTGGAGGTCAGCAGATAAATCTGGACTAAACTAGCTAACTGTATATAAAGTAGTGTAAACTAGCTCCACCTCCAGCAGCTACAACAGTAACATGCTGCTCTAACACTGATGCTTCAGTATTAATAATCTAATGATGTCATATATAATAACATATCAGCCAGAGGGACCAAACCACTACTTTTACTGCAATACTTTAACTACATGAAGCTCATAATACTTGTTTACTTTTACTTCACTTTTCCTTGTAATGGAGTATTTTTACATAGCTGTATTTTTACTGGACTAAAGGATCTGAATGCTTCTTCCACCACTGCTGTTAACACTTGATTAGTCTTTTTGTTTACAAGCATTCAGCTCGGCTCTCGGTTTTGGGGGAAAGTGGCGGGAGCCTCACAGAGAAGATAAGTCTCTCTGATCACTTCTTGGCTGACCCACTGCCTTCAGTCCTATCAGGTTAAATTGTGTCGGGAAGTTACTGGTAACATTAGTAACACGATCCGCCTTCCTCTCCTCTGTCCCTGTCACTTACCAGCGGGCCCGTCCTGCCCTCACGGCTGCACTGCTACGACTTATTACCCTCTAAACAAACCAAACATACAAGCTAAATGCTAAAGCTACAGGCTACGTGACTATAGATTAATTAATTACAACGGTTTGCTGTCTGGTTAGCGAACAGTTGACGTATCGCTGACTCTAAGCTAAGCTACACGCTAGCTAACAATTACCTTGACTGGCGGGGTCCATGGCGTCGATTTAGAAGAGCTGGAACTCCTTTTTAGCTGGACAGTTAAACCTGACTGGTGTTAAACTGGGAGAGCAGACTGGTAACGTTACAGGGTGCGTGCGTGTGTGTGGAGATCTTCCTGGTTTTACTGAGTGCTCCCACTCGGAGAAAGTCGTCGACAGGAACAACCCAAACAGCCCAACAGCCAGCTCAGCTTAAAGAGCTTCTGTGAAGTTAACGGCAGCAGCACAAGCACTTCCGGTCAGGAGTTTCAAAATGACGTTTACACGTTCTTCTTCTTCTTCTTCTTCTTCTTCTGTTGATTTACTGGCAGAGACAACTGTAAGGTTCATACCGCTACCTACTGGATTTAAACTAAACTCTCCATATATTAAATAAAATAGCATTGGAGTAGTTGGTTGTGAGTTTTATATATGATAAATATTGAAGTTGTTGTTTGAGTAATATGTAATATTTGTTTATGTTGTTTATTTATATTGTTTATGAGAAATTTTCATGTTCATTTTATTTGTTGTTCTTGTTTTGTTTTTTGGTTGTTTTTTTTTACTTATTTGTTATGTTCAAAATAAACCTAAATGTAATATGTAATAACCCCTACTCACCTAGTTCCCACACTGTTATAACTTCTCTATTTTTCAGCTGTTTAATAGAAACCAGAAGCTTCTCTCAACAGCTGCTGCACAACTTCTCCAGAAACTCTTACAACACCCAGAAATCTCCTTGCTGCATCTACAGTTATGTTAATTTTCTCAGATTTTCTTTCTACTACAGCAGTACAGTTAATTACCAACAAGGCTAAAAACTTCACTTGATCCTTGCAAAAGCAAAACTCAGCATGCTTCCTGACTGATTTGTCCTCCTCAGCCTCTTGTCTCACATCATAACATTTACTTCCTCATGCAAAAGTCTCTTTGTAGATCTAACCCTGATTATTTCTGCCTCCCTTAGTTACTCACTTTAGACAATTATTCTTCTGTGCTGCATTATTTCCTTTGCAAAGAAGAAACTGGATCTTTCTCACAGTCTGTCTCACAATCATTCTCCCACATTTAACACATGTGGCAAAATCACTCCTACATACAAACAAACTATGATCAAACTTGCAACAACTCTTGCTCTGCAAAGGTTTGGAAACAATACTGGAGTCAGTGGAGCCTTACTGGGTACGACACGTGGTCCAGTAACACTCAGGTAAGTGCTCCAAATCAATGTGAAGCATATCAGATTTCCATTAACTACTTCGTCAAACCTCTTCATCTTAAAGCTGTCTGTCTTCTCTTTATACTCTTTAACTCTCCTTGCATCCATTCTGCATGAGACTCTTTGTCATGATGATGATGATGATGATGAATTGCTCTATTCATCATATGAAGTACTCAGATCCTTTACTTAGTCTCCCCCTCCACTCAAAGATGTGTTTTTCTTCCTGTTTCTACAGTTGGATGTTTGAGCTGCACTGTGCGTAATGATGTATGTGCAGAGTTTGACACTAGAAGACTGTTTTCATATTCATCTGCTGGAAGTGGAAAGTTTCTCTGTGCTCATTTAAAATCTGATTTTAAGGGCTGGACCTACAAGCATGATTTATGACATCACAAGACCAAATGTGAAACGAATCATTTCGTGGGGGTTGTGATCAAGCCCCCAGGAACAGCGGCGGGCTTTGAAGTCAATTTGATATAGTGGCCAAACCGCATAATTTCGACGTCACGTGATGCTATTGGGCCCAAAAAGACTTTTTCCCATAGACTTATATTGTGAGAGAGGCGTCTGTAAATCAGCGGATAATTTTTTTTGAGCATCACAACCCCCGTAAAAATGATTCGTCTCACTATCAGAATTTGATCTATTCGGTCTGACCACATTTCAACGGTCTAGAAGAGTCAAACGATTGAATTGTTTTATCCCCATTCAAGTGAGCCAGAGGGCTAAACCGGAAGTAGCCCGCTCAGCCGGCGAAAGTCGCTACTGCACTTGCTCTATGGGCCCCATGATCCCAGAAGATCCGGGTAATTTTATACCTGAACGTCAAACTTTTTTGGCTTCATGTGCCACTGAGCAATTTTCATAGGAATGAACAGGCCCTCGCCTTCAACGCTGTATCCAGTTCTCTTTATACATCCATGGTTGTGAAAAAACAAAAAGTTTATCCACCAATTTACAGCTGCTCCTTTTCCCATGATTGTGTGTAGGAAAAATTCTTTTTGGGGCACAAGAAAGACCCAGAAGTTGTCATTCCACAGTTTGGCCACTATGTCAAAATTGGCTTCAAAGCCCAGCGCACTACCTGGGGGATTGGTATCGAGGCTCCAAGCTAACATTAGCTGCTGGAAGACGTTGCCTACTCAGAGGCTAGCAAGCTCCCAATATCTGCAATCTAAGAGTTCTGTTACTTCTAGTCCCTGGGGAGAAATCAATACGTCGGGTCACAAGGATGGAGGTGAAGGGCTGGGTGGAGCACAACGCAGCAGGAAGGGGAGGGAGGAGCAGAGCGGTTTGCTTTTGAGTCTCATGCTTGCGCTAGCTTGACTCCCAGAACTTGCATATTGTTGCTTTAAGTAAAAGTACATAAGTATTAGCAGCAAAATATACTTAGAGTATTAAAGTAAAAATAGTGGTTTGGTGCCTCTGACTGATATATTATTATATATGACATCATTAGATTATTAATACTGAAGCATCAGTGTTAGAGCAGCATGTTACTTCTGGACTTTATACAGTAACTTATACATTTACTAATATGTAGTCCATCCATCCATTTTCCAACGCTTATCCAGGACCAAGTCGCGGTGGCGTCAGACTGAGTAAGGAAACCCAGACATCCTTCCCCCTGGCAACACCCTGCAACTCCTCCTGGGGGATCTTAAGGCGTTACCAGGCCAGAAGAGATATGTAGTCCTCCAGTGTGTTCTGGGTCTGCCCCGGGGGTCTCCTACCAGTTGGACAAGCCTATAAAAACCGCCAGAGGGAGGCGTCCAGGAAGCATCCTAACCAGGTGCCCAAACCACCTCAGCTGGCTCCTTTCAATGTGAATATGTAGTATTCATATTTAAGTTTGTTTTTTGTTAAACTATGCCCATAGGTTTTGCTGCACTGTATGAAGCACGGTGTAACCTGGATTTTGAAAAGTGTTCATCAGCAAAGATTATAGCTGTTTGGATTGGTCTCAAATAGTTTCACTTATTTTATATTTAACCTGGTGGTAAAAACACCATTGCATGCATTTCACCATGCATTTCCCATAAACTGTGTATTTAAACACTCACACTCATTTTAAAATATTCTGTGATCTGAATGTTCAGCTCGTTTATATTCAGTCATGCTTTTATTTGGAAGGCGAGTCCTCCAAACAGGAAGTCGTGTTCCTCATTCAGCACACACACATGTTGGCTTTTCCCTCAGGGGCTCCTTTTTTTCCGGCGTGGTCAAATGACGTCACAGAGACAGCTGTTGCCAAAATGCTGTAAACATTTTTGGTTTGAGATCAAATTTATTTCATCTATAAATTTATCCAACAACAAAAAAACAACAACCAACATTTCCAGTCTGTCCTCTGACACCAGCTCACATAACACTCTCAAAACACAAAGTGCTCAAACACACAAACATACCACAGTGACCTCTCACCTCTTCAAAAATGACATTCATCAACATTTTTTCTGTACCAAAGTGGAGATATAATTCACGATGTTGAAACTAAAGCAGAATGACACCAACAGATCAAACCAACTCAAAATAAATCTTTTTAAAATGTTCCTATTCAAGAAAAACAAAACAACCTCTTCTATTTCTGCTACTACAACTATTAAACTACATTATTTCATCTTCTATTTTTATTTTTCTTTATCTACTGTACCTACACTGGTACTTGTGATTCTTCTGTTACATGAAGAACTCCTGTTTTCCTCAGTAATTTGGATCTTTGACCAATAGAAATAACTACAAAACATAACTTATAGTATGTTCTGCTTTCTGGTACAATGCTGAAAAAAATGACTCAATTGGACAAATATGTTTAACTGTTCACTTTGTGATTCAAACACCGTGATAATGAAAGTATCACTCACCCTTACTTACAGTTATAGGATGTGGTGAACAAATAACCTGCAAGGTCACAACTTCTTTCTTTCTTCTTCTTTTTCTTCTTCTTCTTCTTGTCCAAAACTTGCTCTGCTACAACAGCAGGGTGTCTATTTATTCTTCCCACAGCTTCAACTAGTTTTGCTACTACAGTACTTACCCCGTTACTACTACTGTTGCTACGACTACCAGTTCTTTTACTACTATAAGTAGTACTTGACTGTCGCTACTTATAGTCACACACTTCAATTTCAAAACACCAGTTGTGAAGTGCCACCACTTCAACTTCTTTTTTAAAAATGACCTCTAAATATATTCTCAATAAGTTTTTTTTTTCATAATAAAACACAAAGAGAGAGAGTGTTTCTCTCAGTATTGACTCAAATCCGGAGCAGATCTTTTCCTGTTTTGTCCCTACAGCACAAAAGTTCTAGTATGTGTTAAAACTTGATGGAAATTTGGAACAAAGCAGAGTTTGTTCCTTGTTATTTGTGCTTGAGTTCAGAGCAGCGCTGAGCTGATGAAACCACCTGCCGCTGATGCTGACTCCGGAGTGAAGAGCATCCTTCTTTATCTCCACGGAGAAACTTCGTCTCCAAACGCTTCTCCATCTCCGTCCACTACTTCTTCTTCTTGTGGAGGGGGTTGAGCCAGGAGAAGCAGAAACTGGGTCGACGGGGAGCCTCGCTGAGGGTGGAGGAGGAGGAGGAGGAAGAGGAGGAGGAGGTGGGGGAGGAGGGAGGGCTGGTCTGAGCAGGACTCCTAGTCTCAGTCTCCATCTGGAGCGAAGAGGAACAACAGATGATTTCACATAAAAATACAGGACTGTGAATTCTAAACTGAATATGCATTAGAATAAATGTCCCTGTTTTAGTGTCACCAAGCTGTTCATTTACTGTTCAAGCTGAATAAAACCACTGATTCTGACTTACCAGAGCTGTTGATTAGATAAGAAATCATTTACAACAATGTGAGAAAGCGTCCTACATATTATTATGACATTTTGAATTTTTATAATGAAATATCTTTGTTATCAAAGACTTTTCATAGATTTGCTAAAACCCAAGAACATAAAGCAGCTCTAACATGACATTTATTCCTTTACCTGACAGATTGTTCCTGCTCTCTTTACCCCTGATAAATCTACTGAAACTGAAATACTATAATAATAATAATAATAATAATAATAATAATAATAATAATAATAATAATAATAATGATATACTAATGAGAGGCTGAGTGTAACTGTAGATCTAAAATTTAAACACATTATAACACATTCAAAGAATGGCAAGTAGCTTTTTATCTTTTTTCCCCCACAAATTGTTCACAAAAAACAAATAATGTGTCTTGTATGTATTTATGAGATGATAATAATAACAATAAAGCCTTCACATTATGCATGCAATAGTAGATGCTGATATAAATCAATCCTATGAATGTTTATGAGATTTCTATGAGCATGCAAACAGAGCAGCCACCATCATCATCATCATCATCATGCAGCAGTGAGAGACTGATGTTAGCAAGAAAAACAAACAGTAAAAGTAAACAGATTAATTTAGTAATTTATTCAAAGTAATTTCTATTTCGTCATCATTTGTTTGATAAACTGTGAGCTGCCTTTTCTGATTGACTCTGAACTGTAGTTACACAGTTTCACCACCAGGTGTCAGGAGAGGCAAAGAGGAGCAAACTAAACTAATTGAGGTGAATTTGTGATTTTGGGTTATTGTATATAAATAAATTGACTTGACTGAACTACAGCTGTCAAGGTGCTGAAGGGACACTAAATAAATATACAGAAGAAAAAAATATAATAAGAAATATTTTTTATAGAAAACAGTTTTCAGTGGTATTTCAACTACTGTATTTTTATTTGACATTATAGTATTTTTCTGAATTTCTCTTATTATTATTATTATTATTATTATTATTATTATTATTATTATTATCATTATTATTATTATCATTATATTGTAGTAAAACATTTTTAAAATACTTTTTTATAGAAAAGTTTTCATTTCAACTATTGTATTTTTAGTTCCTGTATCACTGCAATTTATACAGTTTACTGTATTTCTTATTTAGCATCATAGTTTTTTTTTGTAAATGTCTTTTTTTATTATTATCATTTTACTAAAAGCACAGTATTGGCAGTATTTTGTAGCATTAATAACACACCAAACATTAATCAGCATCATTTTCATGCCGGCACACAAAACTTAGTTTAGAACGACACTCTTCTAAATCTGAAGCTCTACTGTAGACATCCTGTGTCGACTTCCTGGTGGAGCCAGCAGGCGTGTGTGTACCTGAGTTGTGCAACAGTGAGGATGGATGTGTCTCCTGCTGGTGTTATGTGCAAATGAAGCAGCCGATGTAAGCCCAAACCCTCTGCAGGATGACCAGGAAGGCCAGCAGGTAGAAGAACAGAGTGACAGCCTGGAGAAAGATGGAGGTGGGGGGGTGGACGAGAGCATGGAGGGAGGAGGAGAGGCAGAGAAAGAAGAGATGAAGAGGTAGAAATGGAGGAGGAGGGATGAAGAAACAGATGGAAAAAAGAGGATAAATTAAGGAAAGAGGTAGGAAAGAAAAATGGAGAAGAAGTAGAAGGAATTTGTGAGATTATGGAAGCAGTTAGAAGAAAACAAGGTGATAGAAAATATAATGCAGGAAAGGAGAAATTGAGGAGAGGAAGGAATTGCATAGAATAAGGAGAGAGAGGGGAGTAGAGATGGAGAGAAACAAGAGAAAAAAGTAGAGGAAAAACAGAAAAATGGAGGAGTGATGGACAGTACATGAAGATGAAGGCAGATCGAGATAGAAAACAAGAGGGTTGAGGAATCAGAACAATGGAAGATGGAAAATGGAGGATAATGATGGAAAATTGGAGGAGATTGGCAGAGGAATTGAAAAAGAAGAAGAGAGATGGAGTGATGATGCATCAAAAAATGACTAACACTGAAAACTGCGGAGAGGAGGAAGGAAGGACGACTCTTTTCTGGACTCACACAGGCACTCTTTCAGTTTGACCAGGCCCTGATGGCCTTGTAATTAAAGTTCTGGTTCGTGTCCATCTGTCTCTTCCCTCGTTTCCTCTCGTCTCTCAACTATAAAAGCATAAAATTCTCCAAAATAATGATGATAGAAATAAAAAAGAATGTCATGAATTCAGGTGGAAAGACAGATCTAGCTTTTCACTGACATCTGATTAACTATTTTGGGGTTACTACGACTTTTGGGACAATGCATGTTTGGGATACTATATTTTTTTTGTTTAATAGCAGGAATGAGCCTTCATCCTCTCCTCCTCCTCTCCACTCCAACTGTATTTTCCAACATGACAACAACACTGTGACCCAAGTGAAAGTGCTGAAGCAGTTTCATCCAAGATGCAAAAGTGACTCTTGCAAAAAAAACATCATCAACAGCAACAACAAAGAAGAAGAAGAAGACAATGTGGAGGTGTGGCCACATCAGCAGGTGGGTGGACGGTGACAGAGCCTGGTCGATGATGATGAGGATGATGAAGATGATGGTAAAACCAGACAACACTGACCTGGAGAGAGACACAGGAGGTTATTTTCCCCTCATTTTCAGCAACACTCATTTCCATTTTGGGGTTAAAATCTTCGGGCCGCTCGCTGTTCTTCCCGTCGTCCTGTTTGTTTTCTGTAAATTCTGAATCACTGACCTCAAACTCTGCATCCTTGTCTGTCTGTTTTAAGCCGTTTGTCGTCTCCCCGCCATGATCTACTACATCCGAGCTGTCATTTTTCTGTTCAGAGACATCCGCCTTTGTAGCTAAATCATTCTCCAGCACTTCACTTCTTTCATCAGACGTTAAACTTCCTTGTATGAGACCTTCAAAGTTACCCTCTCCCATCTCTGAGATTCCTTCCTTCAGCTCCAAAGCATCTTTCAAGCCTAAAATATCTTCTTCAGGTTGCTCTTTCTCTTCTGCATGCTCTACCTGACTACAACGGAGCTCAAAGTTGTCTTTGTTCATCCCTAAACTACCTCTCTCTGGCACGGGATGAGTCTCCTCTAGTAGAATGGATGTTAGACTCTCATTATTATCAGGAAAACTACCATCTTTAAGCTCAAAACTACCCTCTGTACCAGGCAGGCACACCCAGCCCTGCATATCCTCCTCCTCCTCCTCATTTTCCTCCTCCATGATACCAGCTTCTCCTGTTCGCCTGGTTGTTTGCACTTTGGGAACAGGTGTCAAAGCACCGTCCGGCTCTAAAGGCTTCATCTGGGGTTGAGATTCAGTAAGCGGGGGTGTAGTTTGAGAAGGGTTTTCTGACTGCTGTGGGGGTTGAGGGAGAGGAAGGTACGGCTGAGGGTGAAGCTGAGTGGAAAGTGGGAGCTGTTGGGGCTGCAGGTGGGTTAAAAGGTCAAGTCCAAGGGGAGGTTGTTGGGAGTAAGACATACTTTGTTCCAGGGTCGGAGCCTGAGTTTCAGACAGGAGCTGAGAGTCCTGCATCCATGGAGGTTGGATTTGGGCCTCAGGAGGGGAATCCATAGCTGGTTGTGGTGAGCTCATCATCTCCTCTGTATCATAAATCATTTCTCCAGAATCTGGGCTAACCCTGCTCCAGCTGCTGGGTTTGTACCAGCCGGGGTAAAATGTAGCACCAGTTTCCTCTTTCATCTGCATTTCTTCTTCTTCTTCTTCATGCTGAGCATCTCGTTTTCCATCAGTCTCTCTCTGTGCATCACGCTCTGACTCTCCCCCCTCACACTGATATATAAAGGAAGACAGTTGAAGGAACATGCAGAAGATTTTGCACATTTTAGCCCATTTACCACGACTCACTATTTTCCAATTTATAGAAGTTTTTAGATTGATTTCCATCCTTCCAGCCTGTTTTTGGTTTGGTTCAACTTGTAGAGACTTAAAAACAGTCGTTAGCGCTTAATGTTCAGACACTGGATCTTCAAACATTGTCACTGACCAAATCAGTAGCTTTTAGCAGTGGAGCTTCACTTACTGGTGACTGAGAGCGCCGTAGTCAGCTCTGTGTGATGCACAGTATGTTACTTCCATATTAAAAGCTTAATAAAATACCATGAAAGCTACTGAAACAATCATGATGTGAAAACTGTCCCATATATTTGGCTGCTGAGCTATTAACATTATATTCTGCGATGGTGGAATGAGCTTCAGCTCCACATGGTCTGCTGACTCTCTTGTTGCATTCAAGAAACACCTGCAACATCACTGTCTGCCACGGTGTCTTCTTTATGCCACCACTAGGGGGCATTGAAGTCAGACATTTTCAAATGCTACACATAGTGGCTTTAAGTTATTTTCATAGTTCAGTGGTAATCCAGTTGTGAGCAGGAACTGTTTTCATGTAATCCATGATTCATGTTATCCTTTTGTCTGCATCCATAATTATTTTCCTGTTTGTCCACTGAATCTGAGTCCATTAATGACATGAAGTTTGGAAGCCGATAATCAATCCTCAGAAGTCTTTGAACGCACCACCGTGGCTCCCTGTGATGGATTACTTGCATCACACTTGGATTAATTGAAACCAGAAGGTGCGTGAAAGGTAAGAAATCAGTCTAAAATCATAATAATTTGTAAAATGTATAATTTTCCATGTTTTGGAAAATGGTTTAAAGGGCTCAGAGGTCCTTTAAAGTGTTCGAGAAAGTGAGGAATGTGAGCTGTGAGAGACTGAAGGGTAGAAAGCTGTAAGTGTTTAAAGATGTGCTGAAAGAAGATTTATTCATTTTCACACATTTAACAGTTTATCTGTCAGCTGAAACTAATTTCCAATCAACACATGTCATCTCAAAATAGCTGTTATATAATTAACACTTACAGGTTAACAGTTTGATGGGTTGAACTTGTGTTATCTGTGTGTTATTGAACTCATTTCCACAAAAAAAAATACTTTCTGGTGGTTGACAAAGATGTAAAATAAGAAGTTTTTAAGCTCATAGACGTGATGTGGTTCTGTACCTGTTGTGTGCTCATTCCCTCGTCTTGTTCACAGACGTTTCCGTCCTTAACAGGTTCGGGAGTCGCATATTCCTCCACTTCTCTTCGAACCTCCACCTCCTCCTCCTCCTCCTCCTTGTCCTTCATCTGACCCGATCCTTCATTGTTCAAGTCCAGCTCAAGCTCCGGCTGCAGAACTGCACCAGCAGGCTCCACAGAGTCCATCACCGGACTTGGAGCTGTTTCTGGTGCAGCTGCCTGTACTGGTTCCACTGGTGGGGAAACCAGCTCTGGGATCGGCTCTCTGATAGAGTCCAGGTTCTGGATGGAGGTTTCCTGAAGGGGTGTTGGTTCTGCGTTCTGCAGAGAGAGTTCATTGGGTTCTTCTGGCTCTGGTTCAATCTCTGGTTCTTCAGGAACATCTTCTTCATCTGAAGAGAGACAATAAAACCTGATGAAGCTGAATGTGTGTTTGTTGTTTATGAGACATTTAAAAACGTTCAGGAGAACTTTCACTGTAAATAATGAAGGTATTTTAACAACATTTAACTGCATTTCAGGACTAAATTCACATTCTGCAGTGTTTTTGTGTTGATCAGTTTTTGACATTTAGACACTTAGTTAAAAAGTATTAAATAATAAGATCTTTATCAAACTTTATTCATAAACTTTATGGATGACAGTAACATCAACAGGTCTCAGGGGTGAACAATGTTGTGATTGACTTTGTTTGAGTATGCAATGTTTTGAAAGATGAGTTTTGCAAAATGAACCAAACTTCACAGCGTTCCACCCAATCGATGTCAAGCTATTTTATAAAGGACTAAAAATAAACCTCATGGTGGTGCTAGAGGAAAAGTCAGATGATCAACCGAGTCAGTAGGCTGAATCCTCTGGGGATCATGAACGTCTGCACATTAAATTCATAGCGATCCATCCAAAGGTTGTTGAGATATTTCAGTCTGGACCGACTGACCAGCAGACATCACCATCCCAAGAGCCATTGCTCTAGCCACTAACACAGCTAAAAAAGATGTTAATAATGTTGTTTTGTATGTGAAGTATTTATGGTGATATATAGGTCAAAGTCACGTGACTGATCAAAGGACTGTATATGCAAAGAAATTCTGGTGAAGGCGAGAGAGCTGGAAATGTTTGCTGATTAAAACGTGGTGTTGCTGCAGAACAGTTACGTAATGATTTAAGTTTAATGGACTTACAGTGAAGGTCACACCGTGTGTCCGTTCACATAACTAAAAACAGGAATGTCTTGAAATCCATCAGAGTTTTTCTTTTAAATCAAAGTGGCAGGACGAGAACATCTGACCAGCATTCATTGAATCCTTGATACTGATCAGTTAATCTGTCAACTCTGTTGTATTTTAATAATTTTGTTTATTTGAGCAGGAACCAGCTTACTCGTTGGCTCTTTATTTACTGCAGCTACCAACTATTTTTGGATTGGACTCAGACCTCACATCTCCAAACAGATAATGTTACTTAGTTTTTATTGCATCCACACTCTTGTTTCTGGCAGGCAGTATTACAGTTCAGGCTTTATAACAGCAAACATTTTCTGTCGTCTACTTTAAATAATTCAACCACTTTTTCTTTTTTCTAAGTAGTAACATTTTTACAAAGTGAAAATTCAGCTGCTTCTTTCATCTCTTAAAAGGTAAAATTGCATTTTTCTTTGAGATTTTGCTGCAGCTAAACTTCCTCCAATGCAAATGAATTGGAAATATGAAAAAATACACTTATAAACTTATAAAAAATAAAGTGTCTAAGTGGTTTCCCAGCATTGATGTCTTTTCTTACCTTTGATGAAGTCTATGTTCTTCAGAGCGCTCTCCTGTCTGCTAAAGTTAAATGTGTAGTGGCTCATATTCTCATAACCTGGTCTAAGCGTCTCCGCTGGACAGGAGCTGGTCGCTGTTATTACTCTGAGAAGAGAGAGGAAAGTTCAGAGGAAGAGGAAGAGGAGAGAAGGAAAAGAGGTAGAAAGAGGTTTGGGGAGTAATGAAATAAAGAAGAGAAAAGAAGGGAGGTGAAGTTAGGAGGACAAGGGGCGAGACAGAGAAGAAAATCCCAAACTACATCATAAAAGTTAAGCACACTTAAGTATCCTACACAAGAGTATTTAATCACATAATACACAACATATACAGTATATCTAGTCAGATTACTCACTTTGTGATCAGCTCTCTTGAATTCTGAGGTGAGGATGAGGACGGGTGGAGAAAACAGAAGAAGTGACTCAAGATTATAACATACTGGATCAGTTTTAAATTATCCTGCAAATATCTGAGTAAACTCTTAAACACACATATGACAAACTGAAAAAGGACAAAACATCAATCTCACAAACATACCGTGAAGAGAAGAAAAACAGGAACAAAACACTTAAAAAATTCAAAAGTAGTCTGAACTACCGCTGGGCAATATATTGATATTATATCGATATTGTGATATGAGACTAGATAACGTCTTAGATTTTGGATATCGTAATATCTTGATATGGCGTAAGTGTTTTAAAGGCTGCGTTACAGTAAAGTGATATAATTATCTGAACTTACCAGACTGTTCTAGCTGTTCTATTATTTGCCTCTACCCACTTCATCATTATATCCACATTACTGATGATTATTTATCTGAAATCTCATTGTGTAAATATTTTGTGAAAGCACCAATAGTCATCCCTACAACACTGTCGCAATATCAATATCGAGGTATTTGGTCATCCAGCCCTACTCTGAACCTCTGATGATGCTGAACTATTCTGCAACTTGCTTTTTCATCCAAAGACATCCATTTCACTTAAAATTGTATCAGCAGTTTCTTGCTCTAACTTAAAAGGGAACAATTTACATATCAAAGTGTGTTTCGAGGTGTTGGGGATAGTGCTGCTGCATAGGTGAAGAAGGTTGTATAAAGTGTTTAATGGCTCCAGAAGGAGCTGTGTGAAACCAGATCAATTCAGAAATAAGTGAGGTTACCAGGTCCAAACTATTAATTGTCTTTAAACATTGCAGGTTGATTATCTTTAAGAGAAACCGATGGTGTTAATACATGAGAGACACAGTTATGGGGCTGAGATTTATGGAAGATTGAAGATGCTTAAATAAAAATAAATCGAACAATGAAATGAAGTGAAACTGATAATGTATTTCCCTTTCATGTATGAATTTACTGTCATAATTAAATTAATGAATTAAATGAAATGAAATGCTCTGATTGGACAGTTGATTGTGTTTAATTTTGGCATGAGCAGAGCCTCCCAATCTCAGAAAAGAAAAAGCTCCTCGTGAAAACAAACAACAGCGTTTTGTATCTAGTATCTGTTCTCTGCTGGACATCAATTCACCTCTTCACTTTGTTTTCTGTGTTGATTTTAATGTGGCATGAAAAGTTCATGTCACAATGAAAAGCAATTCATTATTTTTCTTAATAACAAAAAGCTTAATAATGACAGTAACTTGAATGACTGCGTTTTGTGTTTCACTTTATTCTGTCGTTTGATTTGTTATAATTTAACCTAAAGGTCACTGTGTTATATATATCTGTTCCTCGACTACGTCACGATATTCTTGTCCAAAACATTTAGTAAACTGAACACTGGTGCTTAGAAACAACCTGAACAAAAGCAGCCATGTCCGGCTCCTCCATGCTGCTCATCGCGCTCTCCACCAGCTTGTTGTTGGCCTCCATGCTGTCTCCGTAGCAACGCGCCAGCGCCTGGACGTGGTTTGTCTTCTCTTCCTGCTCCGAGCTGATTCGCTGTGCCATCGCCTTCAGGGAGACGATGCAAAGATGATGATGATGATGATGATGATGATGATAATACTTCTACTACTGCTTCTACTCACATTATTTTTCATGTATTGCACAAGATCTTTACATATATTCTCATATATTTACCATATTCTACAAATGTAAAATACATGAGTACATCCACATATTGAAATGTAGTTTTTATGTCACTAGAGGTTCATTTTCTCCCACTGCTACTACTGTCATTGCTATTACAACTGCTATATGTCAACTTAATTGGTGTATGTGTGCTATAAGCTGTATTTGTGTACTATAAGTGATATAATATGGTGTATGTGTGCTATAAGCTGTATACGTGTACTATAAGTGATATAATATGGTGTCTGTATAGTACAAGTTGAAGGCAGTCTGAGTATCCGACCTTGCGTTTCTCCTCCAGGATGGAAAACATGTGGCTGAACTTGTCACACACACTCTGTTTCTGAGTCTTACAGTTTTCCTACAGAAGGCAGAGCAGAGATTAATGAACACAAACACAATGTATGTTTCAGCGTTGAATGTTTTCACACTTTATATGAATTAAATTTTGTACGTGTGACACTACAGCATACATAAAACAGTGTTATTACTTCACAGACAGACTTTACAAACAGAGATCCTTCCAGGTTTCAGCAAATCAGGATTAAGACCTTTTAAAGATATTTTTAGGATCACCTGGGATTTAATTTGAGATTAATTGAGAAGCCGTGATCACAAAAAAGGCTACTTATGATTAAAGTTAGAGTAGATAAATTAAATTTAAACCATTCAAAAATGAGTTTTGTGGATCTGTTACTTCACTCGGCTGCTCTTCTCCTCTCTTCACCTTATATCTGAGTTAAAGGCGTCTATTTGTGACATCACAACTAGTTTGGAGCCAATCGTGGTCCAGTATGCATCTTACACAAGGTTACTATGGAAACACTCACCTCTATGTTCCTGCAACTCTCCTCCAGATCATTGATCAAAGCCTGGACTTTGTCATTGGCTGTCACCAGAGAACTGATTCCTTCATTCAGCTCATCCTGAGAAACAAATAAACTTGATTTTTGTTTTTTTTAAAAGGTTGCAGTTAATAATAATTAATTAAAGTCGCTCAGTTTTACATCTTAATCTCGATCAATCGTCAACACAATACTTTTAAGACAGGGTCACTTCTCTATCAGTTACTCTTCAGTGATTTTCAGATGTTGGACATTTATTACTAATCATCTTGTTGCATTACTGTTAAGGGGTGTAGTGTTGCATTATTTATTATGATAATATGATTTAAAAAGCTTGCATTAGCACATACAACCACTAACATGACAACTACTGAACTCTGATTTCCATAGTAGAAATTTCAGGTAGGAAAAATACACCTAAAAATGTGGTATATTTTGAATATTCAGAGTAAAATAGGTGTAACACAAAGGTACTAGAACATGAAAACAACACTGGTATCACTTTACTTATATATACAGTTTTGGCAAAATGTTCAAAAAGAGATAACGTTGATCTTGGGTATTACTTTGACTCTGAAACCAGAACTTTTTATTCTTGGTAGAACAAACCATATGAACATTTGGATTATCTATTAAAGACTTTACTTTCTGATGGCTAAGAAATTGATCACAGTCTGCAGCTTCCAGATACAGTACAGTGGACAGAAAGGATTAAGTTGGTTTATTTCATTTATTTCACTGCAAAGCTGGACAGATGGGCATCGTTTGTACAGGCCATACCAGATTATGTAATTAAGAGTAAAAAGCACCTCTGTTTTTTATTTTTGTTTGTTTGTTTTTCCTTCAACATACCTCATTTCATATATTTCTACTAAATACACAAGATAATCTCCAATTATCTGTCTGTCTGTATTGAACCTTGTCCCTGACTCCTCAGCCTCTCCCCTCTGTCTTACTGCATTTATTAGCACATGAGCTACAGATGACTTGAAATGCAGAAAATCCTTTTTTCTAATCCAGAGATTCTTTTGAGGTACCAGGCATTCACTCAGCATCCTCATCCCCTTCAACCCCCTCAGCCCCCCCAGCAACCCCAGCATCCTTATCTCCTTCAACCCCCCCAGCATCCTCAGCTCCCTCAGTATCCGTAGTCCCCTCAAAACTGCAAGTTACATTCTAATAACATAGATCAATTGATTTACAGCCGAAAAAGTTACTGCAGATGAAATATTTTCAAGAACAACAAAGTCACAGTAATAGTATAATTGTAGTTGTAATGTAGTCAGTGATGCATGATGTCCAACTTAGTGGACAGATGATTAATCGTCATTTTCTTCCAACATGAAATCAATACTTGGAAATTTTAACAGCTGTATTACTCCTTGGTTTTTACTTGATGATACAAAATTTTATTTACCTGCAAGGGTCTACTACCATAGAAGCATTGGTAAGATATTCCTGAGCCATTGAGCCTTTCTTTGTTTTGAGAAATTTGTGTTGCGCTTACAAAGGCCGGCCAGTGGATGGCAGTGTATTGGATGACACACTAGAGTCCGCTGTGTTGGCTGATGTGCAACTATACCATTAAAACCCCATGCATATATAAGAAAACAGCTTTTGAATAGCTGTACACTGTACTGACCACTATGCATGAAAGGGTTAAATAAATGTAACAAATGTACTAGTATGACTCTTTAAAGATCTATTTCCATTCCCAACACATCAGATGAACTCTTTTCCCGCATGCATAGTCACTCAACACACACCATTATAGAGTGTTTATACCTTCTGCTGCTGGTAGATGTCTGTCAGCGGAGCCACCCGACACGACTGATGAGCCCCGAACACTTTACAGAGGGAACAGGTGGGAACCTGGCAGGTCAGACAGTAGATGTTCATCTTCTCACCTTCATGGTCTGGACACTTCACCTTAGCAGGAAGTGTAGAAGGAGGGAGAGGGCTGGAGGGAGAGACAGAAGAAATGCCAGGTCTTTAAACACATGTATGTGCTGTCATGATTTTTTTTATTTGCAATCATTACCCTCCCTGTTTCTCTTCACCTTGGGGCGTTGTTGTTGTTGCTGATTTCCTGCTTGTAGACATCGATGATGTTCTCCACCAGCAGGTTTCGTTGCAGGCCGTAGACGCCGTGGCGATCCAGCACCACTTCATGTCTGCAGGACGGACACCGGAAACGACCGCTGTTCACCTGCATGGTGGTGCGAGCCTGGAACAGGGACGGCTGCACAGAGAGATTCATAATAATAGAAAATGCTGTAAATATAAATATAACAGTGATAGTTTCTCAGCTGTGCTCTTCAGCATAACCTTTGACCTTCTCCATGACTGCCTTTCAACACCCCAACAGTTGGAGTTTGTTGGTGTATAACACAGCTGCATGCTGGGATTTCAATAATTAGCAACAGTGTTAATCTTCAGTAAAGAGTCACCGGTGAAGAATGTGTAAAATCTTCTAAATGTCTCCCTGGGTGAAGTCAGAGCTGGTTCAGGACGGGTTACTGGGCAAGAACCAGTCCTGGGAGATCCCCTGTTCACCGTCCAGCACATAAACACACTGAAGCTCACCGGGCTGCAAACACTCATCAAGCACCCAACGTTTAACTCTCCTCGTCTGTATATCAAGTAAAAATAAACCAGCAGCCTCTGTCGCCCTCACTCACACTGCTGTCATTTTGTACATCAAAGTGATGCACACTTATCACAAAGAGCAAAACAAGATCTCATCACATTTTGCTAAGTGAGCATGAATCCTGAAAAATAATGTGATTATGCAGGGACGTTCAGGTATACTTTAAAAAAAACTAATCTAAAGCTGCATTTATCAGTTTTTGACAACTATGAGGCAAAAGAAGTCCAAACAAAACTAATAGTAGAGTGTGGAGAGATTGTCAATCAAACATATATATTGTATATGCTGTAAGGTCCTGATAAGAGGTCTAATCAGGGAAGATAAATAAAAACATTTGTGGGGATCCACTGTTGCGTCGAGGCTTTAAATTGTTACGTTTCAGATACTTTCCTTCATGCTTTTTCCATGTCGACCTGCTGAGTGTATCTAATGTAAACTTCCTGCTGTTGGAAATCATATTTCTGTAATTTGACCAAAAAATAATTACAAATTAGAAACAAACTGTATTTAAAAATGAAGAGAGAGAGAGAGAAAGCTTCACATTTACTATATTTGGCCCTAGCAATAGCTAGCTTGAATTCAAGCAATAATATTTACTGCTACCATGATTACTAATTAACTTGAAAACTTTTTGATCCATCTAAAGTTCAGATTTAACCCTCCTGTTGTCCTCGGGTCAATTTTGACCCGGGAGGACAACAGGTATCATTATGTGCTGTCATCAAAAAAATTGAAATGGTTTCAAAACAGTATCCTGACTAAGAAGTTATGAATTATTGTAACTATAGTTGAGATCAGAGGTAAATATGTTGATGGATTATTGCAGACTGGTTTATGTGAAAGTTTAGTCAGGGTACTGTTGTCCTCCCGGGTCAAAATTGACCCGAGGACAACAGGAGGGTTAGAGAAATGGTTTATTGATGGAAAAAAAACACATTTGCTTTCTTTATGAGAGCGAGAAAGTCTATACCATTCACATGTCTGTGTAGAGCTGGAGCTATTAGTGCTATTAGTTTAGCTTAGCATGAAGCAGGGGGAAACATCTTTATATTATCTACACATTTACATACATAGTTCAAAATGGCACCATATGAATAAGGTCAAATAAGTATCCAAGGCCTCAGCAGTCAGTTGGTGCTTCAGACAAGAAGATAGACACATGGATGGATAGTTCGACAGATAAGGACAGTAATATAAAAGAAGAGATCACAAGAGAAAACAGGAAGGGCAGAAGTGGAAACAGATTAGAGGAGTGAGAGTTGGGGAAACAGAGGGACAGATAGATGAGTGAAGAAAAGGACAGATGAGCAGAGAGACTGACGGAGGGTTAGAGGGCTAAAGCGTCCTGAAATAGTGGCTTTTAATCAGCGTCAGCTGCTGCTGGGCCTTACGGAGGGATCAGAGCTGCTCAGGCAGCGGCTGGTAGAGAGACAAACACTGAGGCCTGAAGGCTCAAACAGACACCTGGTTTCAATTAGAATCTGTGTTGGGGTTTTTTAATGTGAAATATAAAAATCATTGGCTCAGCTTGAATTCATGTTGGTTACAAAAAAGAAGAAAAAGGTATAAAAACATTCAAACAAACTGCTTAAACCACCTCTGGACCAGCTGCCCATCTGTACACTCACTGTATTTAAGAAAATATTAAAGGGACAATCCATCTATTTTATATAGGAAACTCATTCTACTAGTTCTAGGAAGCACTAGTCAGCCTGTGAAAAATGCTGGATAACGTCTTCTGTGGCTCTGGAGGAACTTTAAAGTCCAATCACATACATGCAAGCACACATTCTTGGACTACTCTGTAATGTAACACTCTGTTTCTACTGTTTACTTCACGCAATCGTCTCAACAAAAGATGAAATAATTGCTGAACCATGATAGTTTTCCAGAGTCAAAATAAAATCCTGTCTCATAGTATTTTAAACCACTCTGCTGTGTTTGGGTCGGTTACTGTAACTGCAGCTTGTTGCCTTCTGAACACTACTGTAATAAAATAACTCCTAATCGTGTCATAGTGATGTCATTGAGATGATCTCTGTCTGGAGACTTTGGAGAATTTATAGCAGAAAGCCTTAGTAACAACCTGGAGGAGGGGACTATTTTACGATATTACTTCAGGGAAAAATAATGTTCTTCAGCTCTTATGTTCACTCCTCTTCTATTAACCCTCCTGTTGTCCTCGGGTCAATTTTGACCCGGGAGGACAACAGTATCCTGACTAAACTTTCACATATACCAGTCTGCCATAATCCATCAACATATTTTCCTCTGATCTCAACTATAGTTAAAATAATTAGTAATTTCTTAGTCAGGATACTGTTTTGAAACCATTTCAATTTTTTTGATGATACCTGTTGTCCTCCCGGGTCAAAATTGACCCGAGGACAACAGGACGGTTAAACGGCTGTACAGAACATAATGGGAATCGAGAACTTTTCTGGAACTTTATTTCTCAGCTTTACACAACCTGTCAGACTAGCAACAGCAACAACATTTCTGACTGCAAAACTCTTCTTCTACGCTTTTATAGTCTAGGTCAACATTACAGAGAAAATATTGTACAAATGCATTTCCCATTTTCTTACTCAGGAATAGTAGGATCCAGTGTTTTGGGAGTTTGACACACAAAAATGTGGATATCTCGGCTTCTGCTGCTTTGATTTTGACTATTTGTTTTATAATCTGTTTTTTGAAAGTCCCTCAGACTTCATGAACTTTCTGGAGGTGCAACACTAAATCACTGGACTATCCCTTTAATCCTGAGCCCCCGCACTTCAAATGCAAATCTGGATCTATTATTTGCTAACCATGAACCGACAATAAGACAGTTTGACTCGGGAATCTGTTAATATTAATCCTAATCTTTGGTTTAATGAGCCTGAGACGACTTCAAGAGAGAGGACATTACTCATGATTAGAGAGATTCAAAGTTGAGGAAAAAGGGAAGTCCAGCTGTTTAGGAGAAGCTATTGATGGCAGACTGAGCTGAAACATTATGAGATGGAAAAACTGTTTGAACTCAGGTGGGAGGGGAGGAGAGGATTTGCTGGGGGATCAGTGTCAAAGGTTACGACACTGAGCATGACAGCGGGGGCAGAGTCTATTAGGTTTCCTTCTCACATACCAAGCACATGCAAATACACATCGGGACATGCACAAAACACACGAGTAAAGTATGTTCTGTTCTCATCTAGTGGAAAAATATGTGTGTGCATTCGTGTGTGTTTTGTTGATCCAACAGTCAAATCCTGGTTTGGAGGACATGAGGTTCAGAAGGATTGCAGGTTTGGAAACAACTGCAGTAAAGCTTCACATGTCAGAACAGACTCCACATAAATGTTCTTAGGTTCTGCTGTAACTGTCGTACAGTTAAAATTGAATCTTTACACTCACAGGAAGAAAAGTCATGTGCAGGTCGTTATTATATCAAGAGCAGCAACCTTGGATTCAGATAAGAAGCCTCACTGATGTATGAGTCTAACATGAAGACACACGTTTCATTATTTTTACTGTAGCAGTGTGGCTCAGTGGATGGTTTCTTGGTCCAATCTTTGGTCCAGATTGAAATATCTCAGTATTGAATGGATGATTTTTTGCCTTTATTTGATACTCAAAAGTGCAAAGAGAGGAAACATCAGTAGAGAGACGAGTGTGACCTGCAGCAGGTCCACAGTTAGAATCAAACTGCAGACGTTGCTGTTATGTGGTACGAGTCTAAACCAGAAGGCTAACAGGGTTCCCCTCGCTATGAAATGTTATACACACGTTAACATTCATGTTCCTGCCCACTTTCCTCTAGCACCACCATGAGATTAACAGTTTTGGTTTTAAGTGAAATGTCTCAACAACTTTCACCTCAGTTGCAATGAAATTTGGTACATTAGACAATTAAACACTTGACCAAATACCTGAAAAACCAACAACATTCTCATCAGACTCAGCTGTTCTCTGTGTTTAGTCTTAATTAGCGGGTTAGCATGCTAACTAAGACAGTGAACATGGTAAACTTTACATCAGCATGTTAGGATTCACATTGCAAGCATGTTATCATGCAGATATTAGCATTTAGCTCATTACTAAGCTCACTACAGCCTCACAGAGCCGGCAGCATGGCTGCCGACCTTCAGTCTGTACGAGTAGTTAATGCTCTCTCGGCTCTGCTTGCCAGCACATTGTTCCCACTTTTACTGTGTACCTCAGAGCAGATACCAACATAGTTTCCTGGCAGAGCTGGTGAACACCTGCCTTTGATGATTAAAGCATCACGTAGAGGTATCATTGATTGGAACAGAAATAGTGTGCATGATATAAACGGGTATTAGAAGTGGCTTTATGTAGAACGGCCCATGTCAGAGCTTTACAGTATGTTTTATATTGTTGGATTATTATTATTATGTGTAATGTAAGCAGCATTTTATT
The DNA here is from genome assembly GCF_914725855.1 of Thunnus albacares. Classification (NCBI taxonomy): domain Eukaryota; kingdom Metazoa; phylum Chordata; class Actinopteri; order Scombriformes; family Scombridae; genus Thunnus; species Thunnus albacares. Next base: position 31,989,026 of record NC_058110.1, on the reverse strand, counting down.
TTGCAGCTGGTGGAAGATAATCTGATGTATTCCATGAATTATTGAGCAAATTAATAAATAAAAATGTATCATACTGTGTTTACAAGCTTGTTGTGTGTTTTATATGTAAAATATTAAAAGTTAAAATTGTCTAAAAGTTGATATGAAGATGGTCACACACACATTAACACATAAACACACTGAACAATAGCAGCAAATGTAGGTCATGGCAGGTGTTTTACATGTACATGAGCAAACCAGTTAAACATCCACACGTCCCAGTTTAGACACTGAT